>NC_046154.1:77770126-77950126 GCF_011064425.1 Rattus rattus
TTCTTCTAGTGTTATTTCCTTTCCTGGTTTCCCCTCATTCATAAGCCCCTATCCCATCCCCCTCCTCCTATGAGAGTGTTTCCCAAAAACACCTTCCTTCCTTTCCCCTGGTATTCTGCACTGGGGGGTCCAGCCTTAGGACCAAGGGCTTTCTCACATTGTTTAAGGCACCTATGCTACATATACATCAGGACCCATGGGTCTGTACATGTGCAGTCTTTGGTAGTGGTTTAGTCCATGGGAGCTCTAGTTGGTTGTTTATTGTTGTTCTTATGGGGTTGCAAGCCTCACTAGCTCCTTCGGTCCTTTCTCTAATTTCGCCAGGGGACCCTATTCTTAGTTTAATGGTTTGCTACTAACATTCACCTCTGTATTTTGATTATGGTCTGCCTGAGCCCTCTCAGGAGACAGCTATATCAGGCCCTGTCAGCATGTACTTCTTGGCTTCATCAATATTATCTAGTTTTGGTGGTTGTATATGTATGGGCTGTATAACCAGGTGGGCAAGGCTCTGAATGTCCTTTCATTCAGTCTCTGCTCCAAACTTTGTCTCTAAATCCTGTGCTATGAATATTTTTTGTTCCTCCTTTTAAGAAGGACTGAAACATACAGTTTGGTCATTCTTCTTGAGCTTCATGTGTTCTGTGGATTGTATCTTGGGTAATTTGAGCTTTTGGCCTAATATCAATTTGCCAGTGAGTGTTTTTCTGTGATTGGGTTACCTCACTCAGGATGATATTTTGTAGTTCAATCTATTTGTCTATGAATTTCATGAAGTTATTGGATTTGATAGCTGAGTACTCCATTGTGTAGATGTATCCAATTTTCTGAATCCATTCCTCTGTTGAAGGGCATCTGGGTTTTTTCCAGTTTTGGGCTACTATAAAAAAAGGCTGCTATGAACATATTGGATCACATGTCTTTGTTGTATGTAGGAGTATTTTTGGAGTATATGTCCAGGAGAGGAATAGCTGGGTCCTCAGGTAGTGCAATATCCAAATTTCTGAGGAACCTCCAGACTGATTTCCAAGAGTGGTTGTGCCAGTTTGCAATTCCACCAACAATGGAGGAGTGTTCCTCTTTCTCCACATCATTGCCAGCATCTGTTGTCACCTGAGTTTTTTATCTTAACCATTCTGATTAGTGTGAGTTGGAATCTCAGGGTTGTTTTGATTTGTATTTCCCTGATGACTAAGGATGTTGAACATTTCTTTAAGTACTTCTCAACCATTCGATATTCCTCAACTAGAATTCTTTGTTTTGCTCTGTACCCCATTTTTAATAGGGTAATTTGGCTCTCTGTAGTCTAACTTGAGTTCTTTGTATATATTGGATATTAACCCTCTACTGGATATAAGATTGGTAAAAATCATTTCCCAATCTGTTCATTGTCATTTTGTCCTAATGACAGTGTCCTTTGCCTTACAGAAGTTTTGCAGTTTTATGAGGTCCCATTTGTTGCTCCATATCTTAGGGCATAAGCTATTTGTGTTTTGTTTAGGAAATTATCACCAGTGCTCATGTATTCAAGGCTCTTCTCCAATTTTTTTCTACTACTTTGAGTGTATCTGGTTTGATGTGGAGGTGCTTGATGCACTTGGACTTAAGTTTTATACAGGGTGATAAGAATGGATCAATTTGCATTTTTCTACTTGCTGACCTCCAGTTGAACCAGCACCATTTGTTGAAAATATTATCTTTTTTCCATTGGATGGTTTTAGCTCTTTTGTCAAAGATCAAGTGTCCATAGGTGTGTGGGTTCATTTCTGGGTCTTCAGTTCTATTCCACTCGTCTATCTGCCTGTCTCTGTACCAATACCATACAGTTTTTATCATTATTGCTCTGTAATACTACTTGAGGTCAGGGATGGTGATTTCCCCCAGAATTTCTTTAATTGTTCAGTATAACTTTTGCTATCCTGGGTTTTTTGTTATTCTAAATGAATTTGCAAATTACTCTTTCTAACTCTTTGAAGAATTAAGTTGGGATTTTGATGAGGATTGCATTGAATCTGTAGCCATTGCTACATTTTGCTTTTGGTCAAATGGTCATTTTTACTATATTAATCCTGCCAATCCATGGGCTTGGGAGGTCTGGAAAGATTTTCTGAGATCTTCTTCAATTTCTTTCTTCAGAGGCTTGAAGTTCTTGTCATATAGATCTTTCACTTACTTGGTTAGATTCACACAGTTGTATTTTATGGTATTTGGGACTATTGTGAAGGGTGTCATTTCCATAATTTCTTTCTCAGCCTGTCTATCCCTTGAGTAGAGGAAGGCAACTTATTTGTTAGATAATTTTATACCCAGACACTTTGCTAAGGTTGTTTATCAGGTTTAGTAGTTCTCTGGTGGAAGTTTTGGGGTCACTTAAATATATTATCCTATCATCTGCAAATAGTGATATTTTGACTTCTTCCTTTCCAATTCGTATCCCTTTGATCTCCTTTTGTTGTCTGATTGCTCTGGCTAAGACTTTGAGTCCTATATTGAATAAGTAGGGAGAGAGTGTGTAGCCTTGTCAAGTCCCTGATTTTAGTGGGATTGTTTCAAATTTCTCTCCATTTAGTTTAATGTTGGCTACTGGTTTGCTGTATATTGCTTTTACTATGTTTAGGTATGGGACTTGAGTCCCTGATCTTTCCAGGACTTTTATCATGAATGGGTGTTCAATTTTGTCAAATGCTTTCTCAGAATATACTGAGATGATCATGTGATTTTTTTCCTTTGAGTTTGTTTGCATAGTGGATTACATTGATGTGTTTTCATATATTGAACCATCCCTAGATCCCTGGAATGAAGCTGACTTGATCAAGGTGAATGATTGAAGATCAGCCTTAGTCCATGGTGATCTGATGGGATGCATGGGATTATTTCAATCTTCTTGTATCTGTTGTGGCTTGTTTTTTGGTCAATATTGGAGAAGATACCACAAGGTGATGAGAAGGGATATTCTTTTGTTTTAGGATAAAATAAATATCTTTTACGTCCATTTGATTCATAACTTCTGTTAGTTTCTCTATGTCTCCATGTAGTTTCTGTTTCCATGATCTGTCCATTTTTGAGAGTGGAGTCTTGAAATCTACTACAATCACTGTGTGAGGTGCCATGTGTGCTTTGAGCTTTAGTAAGGTTTGTTTTATGAATGTAGGTACCCTTGCATTTAGAGCATAGATATTTAGGATTGAGAGTTCATCTTGGTGGATTTTTTCTTTGATGAGTATGAAGTGTCCTTCCTAATTTATTTATTTTTTGTTGATAAATTTTTGTTGAAAGTCAATTTTATTGGATATTCGAGTGGCCACTCCAGCTTGTTTCTTTGCAGCATTTGCTTGGAAAATTGATTTCCAGCTTTTTACTCTGAGGTAGTGTCTGTCTATGTCACTGAGGTACAGCAAAATGCCTGGTCCTCTTTACCTATCCAGTCTCTTAGTCTATGTCTTTTTATTGGGGAATTGAGTCCATTGATATTAAGAGGTATTAAGGAATATTGATTGTTGCTTCCTGTTATTTTTGTTGTTAAAGGTGGAATTATGTTTGTATGTCTCTTTTCTTTTGGTTTCTTACAAGAACTTTACTTTCTTGCTTTTTTGAGGGTGTAGTTTCCCTCCTTGTGTTGGAGTTTTCCATCTATTATCTTTTGCAGGGTTGGATTTGTAGAAAGATATTTTTCCATCTATGTTAATTGAGAGATTTGCTGGATATAGTAGCCTGGGCTGGCGTTTGTGTTCTCTTAGGGTCTGTATGATGTCCGCCCAGGACCTTCTGGCTTTTATAGTATCTCTTGGTAAGTCTCATGTAATTCTAATAGATCGTCATATGTTACTTGACCTTTTCCCCTTACTGCTTTTAAAATTCTTTCTTTGTTTTGTTCATTTGGTGTTTGGACTATTATGTGATAGGAGGAATATATTTTCTGGTCCAATCTATTTGGAGTTCTGTAGATTTCTTGTATGTTTATGGGCATCTGTTTCTTTAGGTTAGGAAAGTTTTCTTCTATAATTTTGTTGAAGATATTTACTGGCCCTTTAATTTGGGAGGCTTTGCTCTCCTCTATACTTGTTATCCTTAGGTTTGATCTTCTCATTGTGTTATGGATTTCCTGGATGTTTGGGGTAGGAGCTTTTTATGTTTTACATCATTTTTGATGGCTATGTCGATGTTTTCTATGGCATCTTCTGTCCCTGAGATTTTTCTCTTCTCTCTCTTGTATTCTGTTGTTAATGCTTTCATTCCTGTTCTCTTCTCTAGGTTTTCTATCTTCAGTGTTGTCTCCATTTGTGATTTCTTTATTGTTTCTATTTCCATTTTTAAATCCTCTATTGTTTTCTTCAGTTCCTTCACTTGTTTATTTTTTCCTTTAATTCTTTAAGAATTGTGTTTCCTCTTTAAGGGCTTCTACTTGTTTACTTGTTGGGTCTTGTGTTTTTTTAAGAGAGTAAATTATGTCCTTCTTAAAGTCCTCCATCATCATCATGAAATGTGATTTTAAATCCAAATCTTGCTTTCCCAGTGTGTTTGGATATCCAGTATTTGCTTTGGTGGGAGAACTTGGCTCTGATGTTGCCAAATAGTCTTGGTTTCTGTTGCTTAGGCTCCTGTGCTTGTCTCTCTCTATCAGGTTGTCTGTGGTGTTAGCTCATCTTGATGTCTCTGATGGTGGTTTGACCTGCCTGTAAGCCTTTGTGTCAGCACACCTGTAGAAATGTTTTCTTTCTTCCAGATCTAGGAACAGACAACAGAGAGCCATTCTTGGGTTTGTGTGACCTAAAGCCTCTTGGTGGGTCATTTGGAGCAGAAGAGTTGGTCTTATCTCTCTTTTCAGGTGTGTAGGTGCTCCTGGCAACTATCTTTTGGCTTTTGGCAGAGGCAGAAACTAGAAGGGTCCTGACCTTGATTGCTCCTAGGTCCCTGTGCCCAGAGTGCATTGATGGCACTGGCATGTTCCTCTTGGGTCAGGTATTTGGGCAGAAGTAGTTTTGTCTTCTGAGCTCTTATTACTTTTTGCACATCTGAGAGTTCAGCTCTCTTTCCCACAGGATTTGGGTACAGGGAGCTGTGGAACAGATTTAGTTCAGTTCCAGGTGCAGGTAGAATCATGAAAGTTCCTGCTGCTGACTCCTCCTATGTTCCTGTATCCAGAGGGCACTAAGCAGGTTCCTCTTGGTCCAGGAATGTGAGCAGAAGTGGTGGTCTCCCCTGAGCTTTCAGGATTGTCTTCACTTCTGAGATTCCAGCTCTCTCCCCCAAGGGACTTGGAAACAGAGAACTGTGGGACCTGTTCAGCTCTAGGCACAGCCAGAAACCAGATGACTTCTGCCTTTGTGTGTCCTAAGGCCACCAGGCAGGTTGCCTGGAGCAGAAGAGTTGGTCTTACCTCTGCTGTCAGGTGTGTAGCTGCTCCTGGTGACTGGCTTTTCGGCTTTTGGTCCTGGTAGAAACTGGAAGGGTCCTGCCCCATACTGCTAAGTCCCTGTGCCCAGAGGGTGCAGAGGGCACTAGGAGGGTTTCTCTTGGTTCCAGAATATGGGCAGAACTAATTGTCTCCTCTGAGCTCTTAGGATTGTCTGTACTTCTGGGAGTCCAGCTCACTCCTCCACCCACAGTTTCTATTCTATTTCCGATTTCTTCTGTTATTTTCTATTGACATGACTTTTATCAGCAGTAGCACCATTTTGTCTGGTGTCTTAACTCTGAAGTTATATCATGATTTTTAAATATATTATCGTCTACAATTATTGTGTGTATATGGACATGATGTGTTTTAGGAGACTGCTTATGTGAAGGTCAGAGGACAATTTTATGGAGTTGCTTCTCTCCTCCCAGCTCAATGGATGCTCCAGGCAGGAGCATCAGGCATTTGGGCCAAGTGTGCCTACTCACTGAGTCGGTTTCCTAGTTCCACAAGCTTTTCAAGGACAGAATTCATATCTGTCCTGTGCTCTGTGCTCCCTATAAAGCTAAACATGAGGTATTTTCCACTTTAAATCACCTTTACTAGTTCCTGGCTTGTACTGAGTATTAATAATGAAAATGAGAAGAGATGCCTCCCCGAAGAACAAACAATGCCCCTGGAAAGCTCCCCACATACAAGTCGAATAGAGGCATCTTTATAGTTCATGTATATTTCTCCTCAGAAGAACTCCTGTCTTTTGGAAGAAAATACTTTGATATTTTGGGAAAGTAAGTGAGACAGTCATGTGAAATAAATATTTAAGCATCAAACAATACTTTTGGCTTCATTATACCCCATAAAAATAAGAACTTTGGTGTGTTTTTGGGTACAGGGAGGGAAGAAAGAATAACTGAGAGAAATCATGAAGAGGGGAACACGATCTAACCAATAAAATTCCCCTGGAAGGAAATAGTCCCAGACCAGGAATTTCTGATTAAATTAGATATTGCTGTGGTGCTGTCAAGTGGTATTTCTCTCTATTACTCTTATTTCTCCAATAATATAAAACTGTTTTATTTTCTGTTCAGTGAAAGAGGTTCAGTTGAAATTGAGATGAGGCTAAGTTTTACTTACCCTTAAAACAAAACAAAAAGACACTCAGAGGACTCTAAAACCATCTACGTCCAGAAATATTTCATAAGATGTGTAAGTATACAGTCAGAGGTGAAGTCCCAGAAGGATCGAGGAATTTGGCAAAGGGCTTTGAAGCTTTCACTGGGTGTTAAATGGAGTTTTAAATTGAATCTAGATCTCAAACTGCCAAGATATTCTTGTTAACATCTGAAATACATCTACAAAGGTCAAACAGCAGTGTTTAAGTTGAATATATTAACAGCCAATGGAGAGTATTTTGTTAAATCAGTGTTGAGTAGGAAATAGCTAAGTTAGAGGGAGTCAAGGGTGAATTTGTTCAATAGATAGGGCTTGAGGATTATGTCCAATAAAGAATCAAGCAACAAGGATCAGTAAGTAAAATGTTTGAAGCAATAATAATAATAATAATAATAATAATAATAATAATAATAATAATACAAAATTGCTAAGACTACCACATGGCAGCTTAACATATATTCAAAGAGCATCCAATTTTAATAGTCTATAACAAACAAAAAAACCAAAGTAGTTAACTAACTAAAATATTGGTATAGTGGACTCAAACTCAATTATTAGTCGTGTTAGGAGCTTTTGTTTTCTGGGGGGAATTAAGATGCTTGCAACCTTTCCTCAGCAATTAACATATATATTAATGTGTATATATGTGTACATATATATACACATATGTATATAATACACACATATCTATGACTTCTATGATGTCAACTCACACACTCAATTATCTAAGGTGTCTTTGGGTGCACATGTGTGTGTGTTCGTGTGTGTGTGTGTGTGTGTGTGTGTGTGTGTCTGTGTGTCTGTGTGTGCACTAATGCAATATCCATTCAGAGAATATACATGTTAGTCTTGGTCTGAGGACAGCAAGTTGCCCTATTGGCATTACTGTAGAATGCCAGAGGTATGAGGAATATATATAGAGGCCAGTGACATTTTAACATGCTGTGTCTTATATGTCAATGTGATATGTATGTGGACTAAACATATCAGCCATTTATTTGGGAACAGACTGCAAGTTGGCCTATTGTCATTATCTCAGAATATTAGAAGTGTGCAGGAAGAGATATAAATGCTAATGGTGTTGTAACATGTGTTTTCTAGTGATAGCACCTGTCAAAAGTGTATCTGACACTTCACTCCTGACAGCGACTGAGTGGGGAAGAAGCAGCATAATCAGTGCATTGCTATTTGGGCCGTTCTTTGGAGGATGTGCAAGTTGATTGCCCAAAGACACAGCATAAATATAATCAAAGCCTGAAATTTATGAGAGAAAGATAGGGAAAACTAGGACCATTTTGAGCTGACCACTGAAATTGTTTCTCTTTCTGTAATGACAACATGTTGCCTTCCTTGTTTTCTGCTACCACAAAAAAAAATAATCTGTTCATTTTGAAGTTTCAAAAAATTAAAATGATTGTTTTTCAAATTTCTGAATGAACAGGCCACAATGCCTTGTCCTGAGGTTGTTAGAAGAGGATACAGCTAATGTATGTCGGAAGGCAGTCCTCAAAGTCTGAACCTTGAGAAGCATTTCACAGCTCTTTCAACCAATACTTCCCAGCAGTGTGACAATCAGCTCATAGGAGCAGTATTATTATAAGACTGTCCCCAGTATTTGTGAATTCAGCTATATAAAGTTATATTGTTTTTTAATTGCTAAATTTAATTAACATGAAAATAACTGTTTATGAAAAGGACAGAGGCCAAAACCAAAGTAATACATCAGGCAGATTTTCTGTATGCCCTCCCTGAAGGAAGTTGTCTTAAGTTGCTTATCTTTACAGATTTTCCAGATGTACTGATTTACCACATGTCCCAGTTAGGGTTACTATTGTTATGATGAAACACCATGACCAAAGAAGTGTGAGGAGAAGAGGGTTGACTTGGATTATACTTCCATATCACTGTTTATCATCAAAGAACACCAGGATAGGAATTCAAACAGCACTGAAACCTGGAGACAGGAGCTGATGCAGAGGACATAGAGAGGTGCTGTTTATAGTTTTGCTCAGGCTGCTTTAATATAAAACCCAATCAAATCACCCCAGGTATGGCACCATCCACAATGTATGTCTAATATCAATCACTAATTAAGAAAATGCCCTACAGCTATATTTTATGGAAGTATTTTCTCAGTTGAGGTTCTGTCTGTTCAGAGAACTCTAGCTTGTGTCAAGTTGATAAAGAACTAGCCAGCACGCTATTCCTATAAACTGAAAATCTTCAATATTCCCTATAATGTTCTTCCAACTCAGTCAATTTACTATGGTTCTTGGATGAGGTAGATCCCCTGAAGTTGGAAATGTCGTGTTTTATGCAGAAGTCAAGGCCTTTCAGACCTTTTCATGAGCTCTGCTTTCTCTAAGACTATCTGCTGGGGACTGAATCTGAGACATATATGTCAGAACTCTTGGCTGAAACAGTAACCTATTAGAGAAATTATTACCATAAGTCAAATACTGTAGGGATGGAGATGTATTTCAGTGGTTTGATGCACAATGCCCAATCCTAATCATTATGCAAAATTAATTAATTAATTAACTTTTATAAAATTGTTCTACAAGTAGTTAATCATTCCCCCACCCCAAATTCAAATGCCTAATTAATATTTTTGCTTGGAGATAATTATACAAACATATAATGTTCAATAAATAGGTTATACTAAATTATTTGCATAGTGTGGTAGTTTAAGGATGAAATGTCTCCTACAAACTCAGGTATCTAAATAGTTGGTCCCCATGTGGTTGTACTGTTTGAAAGTGTTGAGATCTCTGTCATTACAGGAGGAAGTACGCTGCTGGGGTCAGGCTTCCAGAGTCTAAGACCTGAGCCATTTCCTGTTTGCTTCCTTTGCTTTGTGTTTCTGGTAAATGAAGCCATTTGCCAGCCTCTTGTTTCTGAAGTCACGCTGCCTTCCAGGCCTGTTGCTTGCAGCAGGCTGCCTTGCCATGATGGACTCTAACCCTCTGCAACCTGAAGCCCAAATAAAATTTACCTCCGTAAGCTGTGTTTGGTCACGGTATTTCCTCACAGCAACAGCAAAGTAACTAATGTAGAAGGTGGTATCAGGGATTTTGCTCTAAATAACCCGGCTATTAAATAATTTTATTTTTACAACTGAGATCCAAATCTGAGGTAATATCTTTTCTGTCCTCAATACGAAGTTATCTCATTTAATTAGATCTGATATTAAATTCATCTATATTTATTTAACAAAATTCGTCTATAGTCGAATTTTCCTCTGTATCCTAGACAACTGTTTTATCTTTTAGACTTTTTCTGACCTCTTGCTTAGTGTACCTACAACAGAACTTAGCTGCTATGTAGATAAGAAAACATAAGGACACTGTCTTCAAGAAACTGACCTTAGTATCAAATTAATAATCAGGCTCTTTAAAATTATTTCCTTTGTAGAGATTCTTGAATTGTTTCCTCCATTATGACTATTCATAGCTCCCAGGTAACCTAACTCAAAACAGGCCTCTTATGTCCAAACTTTCTCCAATTTTTTCTGACATTCCACCTTGTTATGTATGCAAAGATATCATTATCATGCCTAAGTTTGATCAATCAATTTATCCACTTAAATTTTAATAACTACTAACTTTCTTGATAAGGTGTGAATGATCTCCTTCATATTGAGATTTTTGCTAATATTATACTTGCCACACTCACTGCTTTGTCTAATAGAGCCTGTCTTTTATAAACTAGTCCTATGTTTGTGATGTCTCCAGCATTTTTTTTGTTTCCATTTTATAGAGTCACTGTGAGTATTAAGTCACAAAATGTAGGTCTAGGTAAAATAAATACAAATTCTGTAAAATGTGTACCTCTTTGAGAAGTACTGAGAGAGATCAGTGCTGTATCTGCTGGCTTAAATCTCTAGCTACAACTCTAGGCTTTAAACAACATGGCCATTCCACAAACATGGGACTTTCTTGTGTATCATGATTTCTTCACTGCTCATCATAGCACCAGACCATAGATATATGGAATCAATATTTTTGCTATTGAATCAATGCCATATTATTTTTTATACAAATTATGTTGACTTTTTAACTTTTATTTTATTCTAGTACTTTGCCTCTGACTGAGAATCTTGTAGGTTTCCATCTTGTCCATTAGTTTCATGGACTTTCCTTTTCAAACAATCTTGCACAATTCACTACATTCAGGTGTTATCTCCTCTCTCAGAGGCCATTGCTTGGCTTTTATAACCAAACCAAATTATTCATTCCATTATCCATAGTTTACCTGAGAACTCTAGTCTAGTCTTTCATTTTTCAAACCTATTCTATTTTTCTGTGCTATAAATTGTATCTTTCAAATGAGTCAGATCTGATTAGTCCCTAAATTCCACATTTAGTTCCCACTTTTCCACCTTTACTTGCATAGTTTTTTTCTTTTACCTGAAATATGAAACATACAAAGTCTAGGTCCAATTTTATTTGCTTTAAAAAAATAATCTATTGCTATTGCTTTTCAGTCTCTCTCTCTCTCTCTCTCTCTCTCTCTCTCTCTCTCTCTCTCTTTCTCTCTCTCTCTCTCTCTGTGTGTGTGTGTAGGTTCCTAGTTAGACCAGAGATATCAGAGTCACTGGAACTAGAGGGGTACATAGTTGTACTGTTAACCAAAGTCAGATCCCTTGTAAGAATAATACATGCTTATTTGCTGAGCCATCTTTCAAGTCCAGATTTCATGCTTTTGGTAAAACAATTTCATGTTCTTACTGTATGCATGAGTATTGTACTCAAAATCAGAATTCCAGATCATAAAACAATTACTATATCACTGCTGTTAACTGGATTGCTTTCTCTTTAATTAGATTAAAGCCCAACAAGCCAGACACTTGCATACATATACTCTATACTTGTCATTCCTGAAAGTACTTTTGTGTGCAAGATTGAATCAGTGATTAAGAGGGCTTGTGCATGACGTTTCATCCCTAACAGAATAAGACTTTATGTCCTGTACAATTCCAAGGTACTGCACACAGTGAGGTTTACTCCACTGTGAAGTGAGACTCTCAGCCCATGACTCCGGCAGACATAACATGGAACCAGGGCATCTCTAAGCAGAGTGTGCCTAACTCACCCAAGTGGTTTACTATGTCAACATCATCTGCTGATCTCATCAACCTTCAGTATTAAAAACTAATTCTGTTAGTTTCTTAAACCTATTTCAAGGGATTAAACATTATGCAGAGCAGCCATCATCAAGTAATGGAGTTCTTTCTTCATCAAACTCCATTGTAGCCAGCCAAGCAGAAACAACCTTCTGCAGTAATGTTCCCATAGAGGTATACAGGTTCACTCTTACCAACTTCATTTCTTTGGCCAATTATATTATTCTGCAAAAGACTATCACAGATATGTCATTGAACTGTTAGGATGAGCAGAGCAACACATGAAAATATTGTGTTTCAAGGTCTCAACCTTGGTCTCGCAGAGTTTATTAGTTCGGGTAAATGGTGAAGGAAAGGAGAAAAGAAGAGTGTATCACCTTTATGCTCTTATGCAGAGCCTTGTGCCTCTGGCCTATTTAAAATATTTCTCTAGTTTAGACACTGCTGTCTTCTTGTTCTCAAAGATCTGACACGTATTAAGTAGAAACTTAATATGAGAATTAGTATGTTAAGCATTAGAAATATAAAAGGCAAACAGACTGTCCTTTCCCATTTGGGGAGGTGACACTAGTCAGGAAGGTACCTTTCAGTAAGAGTCACTAATATGGAGGAAAAGAAAGGAAAGAATAATGTTCAAGATGATATAAAAATCCAGATTTTCCATAGATTCAAAGAACATTTACAAAAGCATTTTGTATAAGAGACAGGGGAAACAGTTGGGGACACTTTTACATTCTGTAGTGTAAGAACACATTAGATCTTCACCTTTTAAAAAAGAATTTGCACATCTATACTATAAATAGCTCAACCCATACACAGGGGTAGCAGTTTGTGTAGTTACCCTTTGACCCAGAGAGTGCTTTGGAAGGAATGTGAATCTCAGCGGCTTTGTAAGTATGTGAATGCCTGCAATAATAAAAGAGAAGATAATGAAGGAAAAGTGCAGGAAAAGATAAGAGAGAAAAGCACTGAAACCATGAATCCCAGTGACAAGGCTGACTAGTCTTTGCTATGATTAGTTACCTTTGTTCTGACTCTATATAAAATACGCTGATTGGAAATGGCCCAGGGGAATGCAGATCTTTTGGATGTTAACATAATCTGCCTTCCCAGGATCCCAGCTCTTAGAATAAACTGCAATTTAAAGATTAAGTTCCTGTTTCTTTTGAGTGGTATTTATAGTGCAAGGTAGCATTATTCTGCTTACATTTTCAAGAAGAGAACTGGTCACATATTCTAACGAGTTCAAAGGAAAATCCAAAGTGTAGCTGTAGCTACAAGTCAGAAATGAGGAAGGAGTGTGCAAAGGACACCAAGCTTGCTCCTTTTCCAGTAGGCACAGGCATTGGTAGTTAGTGACAAGAATGTGCTTGTCCCACTACCTAAAGACTATACATGGACTGACCCTGGACTCTGAACTCATAGGTAGCAATGAATATCCTAGTAAGAGCACCAGTGGAAGGGGAAGCCCTGGGTCCTGCTAAGACTGCAAGGGGGGGAGGATGGGGAGGGGAACACCCATAAAGAAGGGGAGGGGGGAGGGGGATGTTTGCCTGGAAACCGGGAAAGGGAATAACACTCGAAATGTATATAAGAAATACTCAAGTTAAAAAAAAAAAATCCAATAAAAGAAGAAAAAAGAAAAAAAAAAAAAGAATGTGTTTGTCTTGGGTGAACATTACTTTGCATTTCTCTCAGTTGTCTACAACTTACTGGTTACACTAGGGCTATCTCTGGCTAGAACATTGGTTCAGCAATTAGCAGTGGCCGTTCTTATAGAGGACTGGAGTTTGACTTCTAACACCCACTTGGTGGCTTTCAAACATTTTTAATTCCAGTTCCAGAGCATCTGCTGCCCTCTTGTGGCCTCCTCAAGCACTGCATGCATGTGATGCAGACATAAATACCCACAAACAAAACACCCACAAAATAAAAAGGGGAACAACAACAGAAAAGCTATTATTAAAATCACATATCCCAGAAGGTTTGACTAGATGATATAGCTTTCAAGGACTTAAAACAGTATGTAAAATGTAATGAGCTCTCTCTGAATTCAGCAGTAGTATTTCTCATAGAAAGTTTTTTAAAAGAAGGTATTGGAAATTATCGAAAGGCCACCTCTCCCTCTCCGTGCTTTCCTCAGCTGTCTATAGCTCTTTGAGGCCTAAGGGGCTTTCCTTCATCCATTCCAGAATGTTCATTCTTATATTTGAACAATCAGATTAGTGAGGATATATAGATATAGCTTATCCATTGCCAAAGAACCAGTCATGAAAATTAGCATTATATGAACTGAGCAAGTTATATTTAGGAAAAATATTATATATCATGCATTTAATCAATATATATGATATATGTATATATGCATAAAAATAAAGATGTCATGAACTCGAAAGTGGGGTGGATTATGTTGGAGGGTTTAAAAGGAGGAAAGAGGAGGAAGAAGTGTAATTAAGTTATCCTCTCAGAAATTAATAATGAAAAGAAGAGATTATTGTAAATGTCTTATTAATCTTGGTCTTTCTTACTGGAGTAAAACAAAATCTCAAAGTACTTTTAATTTGTATTTCCTTTATTTCTACGAGATGAATCTTTTTTGTGTGTTTCAGCTTTTTTGTTTATTCTCCATTTTAAGAATTGATTTTTTCTGATGTTCTCTTTTGTTTCAGTTCTTTGTATATTCTAGGTACTAACCCTCTGTAATATGTATAATTGGTAAAATGTTTCCTATTCTGTAGGTTTCCACTTTACTTGAGTAATTGTGTCTTTTACAACTATACAGTAGGTTGTTAAGTTGATGGAGTCCCATTTATTGATTGTTGGTTTTAATGTCTATGCCATTGGTGTCTTACCCAGAAAGTCTTTTCTGTGCCAATGAGTTCAAACCCATTTCCTCACTTTTTTTTTCTTCCATCTTTATTAACTTGGGTATTTCTTATTTACATTTCAATTGTTATCCCCTTTCCCGGTTTCCAACATCCCCCTAACCCCTCTCCCTCCCCTTCCTTATGGTTGTTCCCCTCCCCATCCTCCCCCCATTAACGCCTCCCCCCAAACAATCATGTTCACTGGGGGTCCAGCCTTGGCAGGACCAAAGGCTTCCCCTTACACTGTTGCTCTTACTAGGCTATTCATTGCTACCTATGCAGTTGGAGCCCAGGGTCAGTCCATGTATAGTCTTTGGATAGTGGCTTAGTCCCTGGAAGCTCTGGTTGGTTGGCATTGTTGTTCATATGAGGTCTCAAGCCCCTTCAAGTTCTTTCAGTCCTTTCTCTGATTCCTTCAACGGGGAATCCCGGTCTCAGTTCAGTGGTTTGCTGCTGACATTCGCCTCTGTATTTGCTGTATTCTGGCTGTGTCTCTCAGGAGAGATCTACATCTGGTCCCTGTCAGCCTGCACTTCTTTGCTTCATCCATCTAATCTAGTTTGTTAGCTGTATATGTATGGGCCACATGTGGGGCAGGCTCGGGATGGGTGTTCCTTCAGCCTCTGTTCTAAACTTTGCCTCCCTATTCCCTCCCAAGGGTATTCTTGTTCCCCTTTAAAAGAAGGATGAAGCATTTGCATTTTGGTCATCCTTCTTGAATTTCATGTGTTCTGTGCATCTAGGGTAATTCGAACATTTGAGCTAATATCCACTTATCAATGAGCGCATGCCATGTGTGTTTTTTATTTCCTCACTTCTATTCTATTATATTCAGGGTATGCGTTTTATGTTGAGGTCTTTAATCCATTAGGAATTGAGTTTTATATAGGGTAATTGATATGGATCTATTTTAATATTTCTACATATAGCTATCCAGTTTGGTCAGCACCACTTGTCAAAGATAATGGGTTTTCTACCTTGTTTAGAGATATAGGGAAAAAGAATTTCAGCTACCATAGAGCTACTTGATCATATGTGTTCATTGCTGCTCTATTCATGATATCCAGAAATTCAAAACATCCTACATGTTTGTCAACAGATGAATGTATAATGAAAATTTGGTATAATGGCATAATGGATTATTACTTACCTATTAAGTTAAATGAAATTTTCATGTAAATGAATGGAACTAGAAAAATCATAGTGATTGTAATAATACAAGACCAGAAAATCAACTTTATTGTGGTATTAGCTTTTATGCTTTATATATGTATGTTTTATTCAGATATTCACAGAGGTTAGTGACTAGTAAGGGACTATGGGGAGGGGAATGGAAAGGCAGTATGTAAGAACAAATATGAATACATAAAAATAGTTAGTACTAAGGGTCTTTTTAAAAAAGCCATATGGAAATTTGCTACTTTGAAAATTCACTGAAGTTTTATATATGAACATGTATATTGAATTTAAATGCAGTTATTATATAATTCAGAAAACAATGACTCCAACATCATGAATTACTATGTAAAGCTTCTAATATAAAGAATGGGTTACATTTTGTTGAGTCATTGGCCAATTGAGTCCCATAGAGTCCCCAACTTCACAGCCTTTTTTCAGTGGTTACTCTCTACAACTTAACAGAAAAAAAACCTATTCATAAAGGCAGTATTCATCCCTATCATAACACTCATAATGAGGGAGCTGCTACACATGCTCCTAAAGGAGACAAGTAATAAACAATTCTCCTATCTATGGACACTTTGAGATATAAAAGTAACCTGTCTCCAAAATATATCCACTGGTACAATAGTGGCATAAATGTTTTGAGTGTAATCAACAACTTTTTAAAAGACCCACTATATGAGATTGAATCACAGATGTGACACTGTTAATGATTCCAAGAATCTAAGACTAGATAGAACATGGGCCTCTGGGGGCATCTACAGCCATTATTCTGCTAAATAAAAATAACAGTAAAGTGACTTTTGATAAAATATTGCTATACACATAAGTCAATGCATCACTCAACCCCCAACAGAGAAACCTTTTGCAAGTAGAGGGGAATTACTCAGAGACTTCAAACTGGTCCATGTTCAGAGGGTGTGAGATTTTAGAGCACCCACTCCTAAATGAGATGTCCTTATTACACACCTCCCCTCAAAGCAAGGGATATGTATGAAAGAGGAGCCAAAAAGATTCTAGTAGACAAAGATAGTGTTGACTAACTACTCCAAAGAAAAGATCTTTGACAGACACAAGTAAGGCATTTGTAGGTGTGAAATGACTAAGAATGTTGCAATAAGTCCAAAAACTGTATTACTTCAGTCAGATAAAATTTCAGCATAGAAAGAGGGGACTATAAGATAATAGTTTTTCATGTTGATATATGTAATAAATATTAAATGTCAATATCAGTGTCTGTGAATAAATGTTGATTTGAACATAGCTGTATTCATTTTTTTCTATGAATGGATTTGTTTCCAGTACAAGGGCCTTGTGAAGTAGCTATAAAGAGAGGTCACATTCTCTTTATAGATTCCTTAACTTCAGCTGCTATGGTGATATCTTAATATAAAAAGGAAAACTCCAGCCAGCAGGCCTGTGTTAAGAGGATAGCTTTATCACCTTCTTGTCTTGAGAAATTGGATAGACCATTTCTAGTCAAGGTACTTCAACAGTCCCAACTAAAAGCCTAATCTAAAATTAGTACAGTTTGCAGAAATAATATAAATGACCCACATATTATATGTCTGTCTAAAGGTCATAAAGCATACTATAAAAGCTCTTATTATTCTGATTATATGGAATTAATATTTAGCATTCTACAAAACCTGACAGCTGGTAAGTAGCTAACAGTCTTTTTCTTTACCCCAACTTCTTCCTTTGCAGTGACAGACTTCCATATATAACCCTGACATGTGAAAGCAATATACTTTGTGGTTCTCACAAGTTGGCACCAGTGGTCACCTTTTGATCATGTGTCTAGTTTGAAATGTTTCTTTAGTGCTGTAGATAGGTTTTTCACCCACAGAGAGGGCATGACCAGAGAAGAACCAGGTGAATTTGAGGATGCCTCTTGCCTGTAAATGGTATAATATTTTTATTTTAGAGATCATATACAGTATCCATTTTGGTGAGAATTAATAAGTTAATGATCATAACATACTTAGAACAATGTCAAGTAAGTAATAAGAATCATAGATTCAATGAATATTACTAGCCCCATTTTCAGTGACTAGAAGTCTGCTTTTGCAAATGATTGGTGAAGAATTTGACTGATCTTAGGTCTAGTAGCAAAATCCAAAAAGTACATGATAAAATGAGCTTAAAAAAGTCAATATTGATTCTGGATCAAATATTCTTTTCAGATAACTGTAGGCAAAATAGGGTCTATAAATAAAAGCTTAATGCTATAGTACAGATAATGGACAGTATGTGACTTAAGAGTTTATAGATCAGCTAACCCCTGATTGTCAATAAACCAATGACTGAGATTCACACATACCTCTCCAACCAAGTAACTGCAAATTATTCCATGTTTTGAGATTCTCCATTGATAAACCCAGAGAAAAGGAACAACTCTCAACTCTACTCCTCATGATAGTATATCTAAAAGCAAGGCAGCAGCATTTTAATAAAATACATATAAAACCAGAGAAGTAAGCCAATATCAGATCAAGCAACAAAAATAAATGCTAATATAGTCATACAAATTCATCATAGAGTCTATTAATAATGATGCTCACAGCTACCATTACCACGTGTTTCATGTAAATTTCACAGAACTATGACTTCCAGAAATCCAGTAATTCATGTACTTTTTCAGAAGCAAAGCAAGGCAATGAAATCAGAACAATATGATAATTTGCTATCTTTTACTGACCACCCAAAACAATGTCTAAATGTATAATGTGCTTGGAAGGGAGTATCTTATTGCATATATGTCATGGTGCCAAATGACTGTCACCCAGTGCAGTGATTTCGGGGTTTATTTATTTATTTATTTACATCTATCTGTTTGTCTGTCTATCTATCTACCTATCTATCTATCTATCTATCTATCTATCTATCTATCTATCTATCTATCTATCTATCTGAGGTTTGTGTGTGTGTGTGTGTGTGTGTGTGTGTGTGTGTGTGTGTGTGTTTGTGTGTATGTGTGTGAGTGTATGTGTTTCCACATGTGGCTGCTTCCCTTCTAGTTAAGGTGTTTTACTAATGTCTCCATTGTTGTTAGGTTAAGCTATTCTCCTAAAGTATCATATCATTGACACCTTTATAAACATTAAATTCCCATGGGAACATATACAATCCTCACTGCTGTTTACACATTCTGTAGGGTTTTAAAATCCCTTCTTAGTAAATTTAGTTACTTCCTTTTTCTTTTGGGGGGAGGAGGTTGAAGATATCCAAAATAAACTCCTATACCTGATACTCTTCTCTCAGACCTTATCCTTTCTTCAGACTTGTGCCCTCTTGTATTCCACATAGCATTTCTGCAGTGTCCCTGTCACCTGGCTGCTCACAGAAAAGAACAGATTCTAGAACATCACTTCCCAAGGTGAAGTATATCCATTTCAATCTCTAAATGAGGAAACTGCTGGTGCAGAAAATCACTAAACAAAAAAGCATCTCCTTCAAATGCCCTCATGAAAGGACACATTCCCTGGCAGTGGAATGAAGAAGCAAGCAACCATTACAAAGCACCAACACAAGGAAAATGTGCTCATTCCAAGCTCCATGTTGGTCTCTTAGATTGGCTGTTCATTGGGAGGAATGCGGTGTCAGCAGTGGGGACTGGCAGAGAGAGAAGGATCTCAGGGTTTATTGCAAGGTCTCAGAAGTGGTTCCAAGAAAAGCTTGTGCTTCTAGTGATTGGTTTTAAGGTCTATAATTCTTACTTGAACATGGCTAGAGCCCCCTCAACTTCTTTAGTTTACTATCCTAGTCTACATGCATGATTTCTTACATAAGGTTTTCTAAATATAGAGATCAGTTTAATGGAGACGTTATGTTCTAAAGGCAATACTGTCTGATGTGATTCTTCAGAGTCTATCAATACTTGGTCTCTCATTATTTTGATACTCCTTACCAGTCTCTGTGAGTATCTTTGCTCATTTAAATAAGGGAATATTTTCTATATCATGTTTTTTGTAAAAATCAACAGCAAAATGATATATTAAAGCTGTTTTAAGACTAATAACTAAATTACTGACATCATCTAATTATTTCTGTTTTGAGCCTTGAGTTTAAATTGGCCTTGAAGTTTAGGAGCAGTGTCATGAAGAACAGGTCCCAAATCTCTTCTTTGCTTTTAGACCGATTTAGTGTTTTATTCTAAATGATTGACACCAATTCTCTCTTAAATCACAGAGTTCACATCCTGCTGGGATTGCTTTAAGTGAAAATAGTATTGTAAACTTGACACAGAAAGAAGGGCTTTCTTTCCACTTCCTTCATTGGGTTACAGTCACAGCTGGATTGGATTCTCAATATCCTCATTAATGGAGGTATCTTTCCACTGTTTATATGTGACCTTTCTGTGGCTGTTGGTTGAGGCATCCAAATCATGACGAGCAAGTCCAAGTTTGAGGCTTGTGAATGCTTAGTGTTGCTAATTGTGGTGAATATGACGATGTCTCATTTAAAAGATTCTGGTACTATTTCTGGCAGTAATAACCAATGGGCCTTGTTAAAAATTAATGACAATCTATAGTACCATGAAAGGCAGAGTCCTCAGAAGAGGAATTTGGACCTTGAAACTGACTTAATCAGTTTTCCTTCTGAGTCTGTGTATTGATTCATTCTCTCTCTCTCTCTCTCTCTCTCTCTCTCTCTCTCTCTCTCTCTCTCTCTCTCTCTCTGGTTTTATATGGAAGATGGCCTTTATCTGTTCCAGTTATTCTTTGTCTCCTATTTTGTAGTAGAAATTATTAGAATATACAACTAACATATCTAACATATAACACTTCTGCCAGTTTACATTGTGAATATCTTCTGACACTATGCCTTCCATACTTTACTCTTCAATTTTCCTGCCATTCTTACATCACACTAGAGGAAAGTGAAGAAGATTCACATAAAAAACTGATAATCTGATAATGCTCAGGCTGCAACTGTAATTCAGTGCCCTCTGAATGAGCAGAAAACTGTTGGTCAATCTATTAGCTTACAGGGCAACAAAATCAGTGAAGATATACTGGCAAGGGACAAGGAGAAATAACACAGAAGAGAAAAGGAAAATAGCTTGAATTTAAGAACCCTCCTTTGTACTCGTTTGTTTGTTTTCAAACTTACAGATTTTGCTTAGAGGAGGATTTTATGTCAAACATGTTTTCTGTTTAAAGTCACTTGCATTTATGTATAATAAGCTGTCTCACCATGTTACATTGCCAGACATTTTATAAAAATTTAGAGTTAGGAAAAGCCTGGCACAATTGAAGGTAATCTCCTGGCTGTACAGTCAAGGAAACTGAAGTTGAGAGATATAAAGTGAATTATAGATCCTCCAAGAGTCTGGCTAATGTGTATACAAAAGACACACACACACACACACACACACACACACACACACACACACACACACACACACACACACACCCCCAAACACATACAGAGAGAGAGAGAGAGAGAGAGAGAGAGAGAGAGAGAGAAAGAAAAGAGAGAGAGAGACACAGAGAGGAATCTCATATATGCATATTTGTGTGTATATGAATGACTATTGTGTTTAATAAGAGTCTTTTACACTTGTGAAAAACTGCAGAAATATGAACTACTGCTGTAGCCTTGTTCACAGCCAACTCTGTGACAAGGGCCTACTCAAAAGAGAGGAAAGTCAATAAAGTAAAGTGTAAGTGTACTGTTAATGACAGGTTCTTGCAGGCACTTTCCCCCAAATTATACCATTCCTATTCAAATACCATCTCAAGAGTCTCAGACAGTGTCAAGTGCAATCATTGTTATTGCAGTTGCAAGGTAATCAATTGAAATCATAATGAAGGGAACAGAAGGAAATCAATAGAGTCTGAAATTACAAATAAAGAGAAGCTATCGTTTAAGAGCATTTGGCTGAAATCTTCCATATTAATGGAGTCAGAAATGGCTGTGTCATTCAGAAGCAGTGTGGTGCATAATTCAGATGAGTACATTAGAACACCTAAAAGCAATTGCAACAATTAGGGCTGCCAACCAAGAATCTGTCCACCTTGGAAGGCACGTTGCTGGGTTGTTTATTATAGTTCCAGCATGTTTTCATATCTTAAAATTTAATCATCGCCCAGAGCACACTTAGGCAGGAGGCAGGATTAGCTTGCTCGGATACCTGAAGCAAGCTGTTAAACCACTTAAATTCTGAGATCAGAAGGTAAAAGAGGCTAGTAAAATATTTACTTTATAATTGTCTTCTTTTTCAAAAATTTGTATTTATTTATACAGAGCGATGCATGTAATTTAGAAAGCAAGGAATATACATGAAAATGATCATAACTGCAATATCACTGAGCTCTATCAGAGTGACATAAATTTTTTCTTTTTAATATTATTTTTAGGAAAAAAATGAATATTTACACTAGTGTAATATTCATGAACAACTAATCCTCTTAATGAGGGTCCAAAAGAAAAATGTCAATAGATTGAAAAACAATCTGATGTTCTTGTTAAAAAAAACAATCCTTAAAAAAGAATAAAATATCATGAAAATGCTCAGGTAGATCGTGTAATATTGGTTTACTGATGGAGTCTGAAAAGTAATATATATATATATTATATCAACAGTTATAATTATTTAATATTATATAACAAGCTTTACAAGTATAATTTCATGACTTTGGAGCCCTTGACTTGATGTCTTTATGAGAAAAACAGAACCTTTGATCTCAATCTATAGATAGCTAGAATAACAAATATGTTTGGCATTAAAATTATTAAAAACCTCCTGGAATTATATTATTATATATCTACATAACTTGGATATACTTTACTATACTCATTCAGTCAATAATGAAGAGGGGAAGAAAGATAGTAAATTGTCCAGTATAAGTCCTGCCTGTTGCTCTATTCAGAAATTTTATGTCCAAGAATGGGATGAAATAAAAATGTAAAAGTGTTTTTTCTCTGCAGATTTGGTTCTCACATGCCTTTCTGATTGTTACCATCATAATTCTATATAATTCTAATGTTTGAATATATTTATTTGTTACGTACCTGAACTTGTTTTTCAGACTGTATTCCTAAAGATACTCCAAACTTTGAGGCATGGAGAAATCAACCTTGTACTATATTGACCTGCACTTCCTGATGGTTACCTTTTGTACAACTAGAAACCTGCTATGTAGGATGTTGGAGGAGAAAATTTGTCAACAATCTTTTGTAGCTGAGAACCTTTCATATTACATGGAAAGCCAAGTCCATAAATGCAATAATGGTATGAGTTGCTGTGTGAATAAACAACAACTTTTCTGATTGGAATTAAGGCCTATTTCACAGAAAAAAAAAACTGTGCCTAGTATAATAAATATGACCAAGAACACATGGATTAGGAGGTCATAGGTTCTAGAGGTAATGCTTCTGTTACTATTCTACCACCCAAATATAATAGCAAACTGCCATTTAAATAACCATTACTATACTTTACATATTACTGCAACTCTCAATTCTCAATGAAAGGTTTTGTGGTGCATAAAGAAACTCATACCTTGAAAAGTACAGAAATTAAGTGTCTGTGGAGTGCTGATCCATTACTGGCTCATTTATATCACACGTTCTCTTGCTATGGTTCATCAACCATTGCAAAGGAGGGTACAGAAAGATTTATACTAGCTAAAGCTTGGGTAGGACTAGAGCAAAACAATGTCTTTTAGATGTTACAGGGCAATTGCTATCATGAACCCACGGAAGCTGTGGCTGTACAAGGCTTGAATAAGATCAAGCCAGTCAACATTCCAATGTACATAAAGGAGGTACTTAAGAGATCCTAGCCATATTTTAGGAGTTGATAGCTTCTAAGGAAAGACGAGTCATTTGTCATTGAAGGGATGGCTACAGCTAGATTGAACATTTTCTAATGGATGGCTTTACTTCCACATATCTATTAATAACAGAAACTATAGTTAGTAACTTTAAAAAAGATGAAAATGTGAAAATGTGAGGACAATAGAGGCATGAAGTGGATGAAATGAGTTAGGAGAAGGAATTGGAGTGAACACAATAAAAATATAGTGCATACATGTATGAAATTCTCCAAGACTGAATAAAATTCATTAAAACCTATTTGTTTTCTTCCTTTAAGAATTCACTTCCTGTCTGTGTCTGCATCAGTGGAAGTCCAACCATGCCCTATCCCACAGCTCCCAAGAGGCAGGCTATAACTCAACACATACATATGAGACATTCGCACATCCCAACCCCAATACCACTCCCTGCTGGAACCCAAGCAACCTAGCAGACATGAGCTCTACCCCTCTAGGTCAGAGCTTCAGCTTTCTTCCAGTATGCACCAGCTCAATGAGTGACAATCCACAGCTCTGCTTATATCCCAAGAGGACAGCTTTAACCCAACACACATACAGCAGTCATAGTTCACCTCAACCCACCCCATAATTCTATGTGCCTCTCAGGAGTTCTGCTGAAACCTGAGACATACAGCTCCACCTGTCTCCAACATAGGACACTTAGATCAACTAACAACAGAGATATTAGGACAGTGAGAGAAAAGCTCAATAACATAGTTAATAGAAGCCAATACAATATGGCACCACTAGAACCCTGCTCTTCTACTATACTAAGCCCTGTATATCCTAGCATACCTGAAGAGCAAGACCTTAAATCCCACTTATGAAGATGATAGAAGGTCTTAAAGCGTATATAAATAATTCCTTTAATGAAATAAAGGAAAACACAGTCAAACAGGTCTAAGTGCTTAAAGAGAAAACAAATCAGTCCCTAAAGTAATCGAGGAAAATGCAATCAAATGTGCAAAGGAAATGAATAAAAATATACAATACCTAAAAAGGGAAATAGAAGAAAGTAAAACAAAACAAAACACAAATGGAGGCAAACCTGAAGATGGAAAATCTAGGAAATGGAACAGGAACTACAGATACAAGCATCACCAACAAAACACAAGAGACGGAAGAGAGAATCTCAATCATAGTTGGTACCATAGAAGGAATGGATACATTGTTCAAAAAAATTATGTCAAATGTAAAAAATCCCTAAGCCAAAACATACAGGAATTTGAGACACTATGAAAAGTCCAAACAGAATAATAATATAAATCAAAGATTCCCAGTTCAAAAGGCCAGAAAACATCTTTGCCACAACCATAGAAGAAAACTTCTCTAACCTAAAGAAAGAGGTGGCTAATAAATGAATAAGAATCTTACAGAACACCAAATAGATTCAACCAGAAAAGAAAATCCTGCCACTGTGTAATAAAAAACTAAATATATAAAACAAATAAAGAATATTAAAGTATGCAAGGGAAAAAGGCCAAGGAAAACATATGAAGACAGACCTATCAGAGTTACACCTGACTTCTCAAGAGAGATTCTAAAAGCTAAAGGACCCTAGACAGATGTCTGGCAGACCGTAAGAAACCTCAGATGTCAGCCCAGACTATGAAATCCAGCAAAACTCTAAATCACTATAGGTGGATAAAACAATATATTCCAAGACAAAATCAAATTTAAACAACATCTTTTAACTAATCCAGCCCTACAGAGGATATTAGCAAGTAAACTCCAACACAAAGAGAATAACTACACTTAAGAAAAGGGAAGAAATTAATCATCTTACAGCAAAACCAAAAGAAGAGGATCAGACACATTCAGTAATACATCCAAAATCAAAATAACAGGAACTAACAATCACTGATCATTAATATCTCTCAACATTAATGGGATCAATTCACCAGTAAAAAAAGAAACAGTCTATCAGACTGGATAAATAAACAGGATCAATCATTTTGCTGCATACAAGCAGCACAACTCAGGCACAAAGAAGGTAGATACTACCTCAGAATAAAGGGCTGGCAAAAGGTTTTCCAAGAGAACAGACCCAAAAAACAAGCTGGAGTAGCCATTCTAATATATAATAGAATACACTTTTAACCAAAAGATATCAAAAAAGATAGGCACAAACACTTCATATGCATCAACGAAAAAACATCCGAGATGAATTCTCAATTCTGAACGTCCATGTCCCAAATGTAAGGGCACCCACATTCATAAAAGAAACTTTAATGAAACTCAAATCACACATTAAACTCCTCACAAAAATAGTGGGGGGATTTTAATACTCCACTCTCACCAATGCACAGGTCATCAAAAGAGAAAATAAACAGAGAAACAGTTAAACTAACAGCTATTATGAATCAAATGGATATAACAGATATTTACAGAACCTTTCATCTCAAAACAAAAGACTATAACTTCTATTCAGCACCTCTTGGAACCATCTCCAAATCAGGTACAAAGCAATCCTCAGCAAATATGAAGAGGTTGAAATAATCCTATGCATCCTATCAGATCACAACAGATTAAGCCTCAACTTCAAAAACAGACACAAAGAAAGCCCCACATGCCCATGGAAACTGAGCAAATCTCTACTCAATGATAACTTGGTCAGGGAAGAAATAAAGAGAGAAAATAGACTTTTTGGAATACAATGGAAACAAAGGCATAACATGCCCAAATTTAGGGGATTCAATGAAAACAGTCCTAAATGAAAATTTATAGCACTAAGTGACTTCATATAGAAATTGGAGAGATTTGATACTAACAAGTTAACAGCAAACCTGAAAGCTCTAGAACAAAAGGAAGAGTAGATGGCAGGAAATGGTAAAAATCAGGGCTGAAATCAATCAAATAGAAACAAAGAAAACAAGACAAAGAATCAACAAAACCAACAGCTGGTTCTTTGAGAAAATAAACAAGATAGACAAACCCCTAGCTAAACTAAGGAAGAGGCGCAGAGATAGTATCCAAATCAATAATCAGAAATGAAAAGGGAGCTATAACAATAGAAATCAAGAAAATCTAAAAAATCATTAGGTGTTAGTTCAGTAGCCTGTAATCCACAAAACTGGAAAATCTGAATGAAATGAACAAATTTCTAGAGATATACATACCAAAGTTAAATTAGTTCAAGGAAACTATCTAAACAGTTCCATAAGTCCTAAGGAAATAGAAGCAGTTATTAAAATTCTCCCAACCATAAAATGTCCAGGGCTGGATGGTTTTAGAGCAGAATTCTATCAGTTATCAAAGAAGAGCTAATACTAACACTCCTTGAAATATTCCACAAAATAAGCAAAAAGAACACTTCCTAATTCATTCTATGAAGCCACAGTTACCCTGATAATTAAACCACAAACAAAGAAAGAGGACTTCAGACCAATTTCACTAGTGAAAATCAACGCAAAAATATTCAGTAAAATTCTCATAAAATGAATCCAAGAATACATCAAAAACTTCATTCATCAAGATCAAGTAGGCTTCGTCCCAGGGATGCAGCAATGGTTCAATATATGAAAATACATCAATGCAATCTGGAATGCAAAAATGCATACATACATACATACATACATACACACATACATACATACATACCTCAAAAATCTGAAAATCTAAAATCATGTGATTATCACATTAGATATTGAAAAAGCCCTTGGCAATATTCAGCATCTCTTTATGTTAAAAGTCATGGAGAGATTGGATTCAAGGCACATACCTAAACGTAATAAAAGCAAAATAAAGCAAGCCAATAGCCAGCCAACATCAAATTAAATGCAGATAAACTTAAAGCAATTTCATTAAAATCAGGGACAAGAAATATCTGCCCACTTTCCTCCCTCTGTATTTAGTATAGTTCTTGAACTTCTGGCTATAGCAATAAGACAAAAAATGTAGATCAAGGGACTATGAATTGGAAAGGAAGAAGTAGTCAAGGTATTACTGTTTGTGGATGATATGATAGTATATATAAGCGATTCCCAAACAACTCCTACAGTTGACAAACGACTTAGCAAAGTGTCTGGATATAACATAACTATAAATCCATAGCCCTCCCTTATACAAGTAATAAATGAGCTGAGAAAGAAATTAGAGAAACAACACCTTCACATAGCCACAAATAATGTAAAATACCTTTTTGCTTTAATCAAGCAAGTAAGAGAGATGCACAACAAGAACTTCAAGTCCCTGAAGAAAGAAATTAAAAAAGATATCAGAAAATGGAAAGATCTTTTATGCTGATAGATAAGTAGGATTGACATAGTGAAAATGCCATCTTACCAAAAGCAATCTACAGATTTAATGCAATCTCCATCAAAATTACAATACAGTTTTTACAGACTTGAAAGAACAATTCTAAATTCTATATGGGAAAAAAAAAACAGAATAGCCAAAACAATCCTTAACAATAAAAGAACCTCTGGAGGAATCACCATCACAGACCTCAAGCTGTACTATAGAACAATATTGATAAGAAATATTACATGATGTTGGTACAGAAACAGCAGGTTGATGAATGGAATAGAATTAAAGACACAAAATAAAACTCACACACTTATGATCACTGGATGTTTGACAAAGAAGCCAAACTCATACAATGGAAAAAAGAAAGTATCTTCAGTAATCGGTGCTGTTCTAACTAGACAATTGCCTGTAGAATCCCAATAGATATATAATTATCACCTTGCAACAAACACAAGTCCAAGTGAGTCAAGTATTTCAACATAAAACCAGATACACTAAACCTAATAGAAAGTGGGAAAGAAACTTGAATGAATTGGTATAAGAGACAATTTTCTCAATAGAACACCAATGGCTCAGACCCTAAGAGCAATGATTGATAAACCTCATGAAACCGAAAAGATTCTGTAAGGCAAAGGTCACTGTCAACATGACAAAGCAGAAACCCTCAGATTGGGAAAAGATCTTCACTAATTCTACATCTGACAAAGGGGTAATATCCTAAACATATAATGAACTCAAGAAGTTAAATGCCAACAAACCAAATAAACTAATTAAAAAAGTGGGACACAGAACTAAATAGATTCTCAATAGAGGAATCTCTAATGTCTGAAAAACACGTAAAGGGTATCTGGGAAGGGTGATATCATTTGAAATGTAAGTGAATAAAATGATTAATTTAAAAAATGCTAAACATACTTAGTCACCAGATATTACATGGCTAAGTCCAAAAACTCAAGGGACAACACATGCCGGTAAAGATGTAGAGAAAAAGGAACATTGCTAGTGGGATTATATACTGGTACAACCACTCCAGGAATCAATCTGATGGTTTCTCAGAAAATTGGAAATAGTGCTACATGAAAATCCTGCTGTACTTCTCCTGAAATATATACCCCAAAGATGCTAAACTATATCCCAAGGACACATGTCTCATTTTGTTCATAGAAGCTTTAGTTGTAATAGCCAGAAATTGAAAACAAACCAGATGTTCCTCAACCAAAGACTGGGTACAGAAAATGTGGTTCTTTATACAATGGATTACTATTCAGATATAAAAACAAGGACATCATGAATTTTGCAGATAAATGGATGGAACTAGAAAATATCATCCTGAGTGAGGTAAACTGGAACCCAAAGACAGAGATGATTTGTGCTCACTGATAAGCTGATATCAGCCATAAATCACAGAATACCCATGATATTTCCTACAGACCCAAAGAAGTTAAACAAGATGGAAGGCCCAAGCAAAAATGCTAGACTCGCATTTAGAAGAGGAAACAAAGTAGCCATAGGTGGCAGAGGGAAGGAGGAAATTGGCAGGGGAGGAGGGGGATAAGGAGGAAAGATTGGGATGGGAAAGAGACAAGGAAGATGCCCAGTGGAGAATGAATGGAAATCTGTAACTGCCAGAGGTGGTGGGTGGAAAATCCCTAGGAAGCCCCAGAAACTTGGGATATGGGAGGCTCCCAGGAGTTGATGTGTGTGACCTTAGCCAAGATGCCTAACACAGGGCCATGGAACATGAAGCAGCCACCTCCTGTAGCCAGGTGGAAGTATAGGGATACCAAACTACCTAAAAAAACTTTCAAACCAAAGTTCATTTTGTCTAAAAGAAATGCAGGAATGGAACAGAAACTGAAGGAAAGGACAGTCCCTAACCAGCCCAAATATAAACCCATCCCATGATCAAGCCCCAATTCCTCACATTATTAGTAGCATTCTGTTATGCTTATAGATAGGAGCCTAGTATAACTGGCCTTTGAGAGGTTCTAGCCAATATCAGACTGAAACAGAAGTAGATAACCACAGTCAAACAGTAAACAGAGGTTAGGGAAACTATGGAAGAATTGGGGGAAGGCTTGAACTCCTATAAGTAGATGGGAACTCCACAGGAAGATCAACAGAAACAAAAATCCTGGACACCAGCGAGCTTTCAGAATCTGAGCTACCAACCAAAGAACATACAAGGGTTGAAACAAAGCCTTTCCAGCATGTATGTGGCAGACAGGCAGCTCAATCTTCATAGGTGCCCTATCTGACCTCAATGGGAGAGGATGTGCCTAATCTGGCAGAAACTTGATATGCCAGGGTAGGAAGATGAAGGGCCTGAGGGATGGAGTCCCACTCTCTCAGAGGCAAAGGGGAGGTGCAATGGGGTGGGGGAGGGACTTCATGAGAGAGGGACCAAGAGAGGGACCAAGAGAGGGACCAGTGTTTGGGATGTAAACAAACAAATAAATAACCTAATTTTAAAAAACGTGAAAAATAAAGAGAATTCAGCTGTGTCATTTTGTCTACCATGACTTGTGTATGTACATGGGGAAAATAAACCTAAAGTCTTATAGAAATTGTAAATAGAAACTATTCTTTCTATACTAATATTTCCTATTTTACTTTTAGTGTACAGAAATGTAGGTTGGGTTTAGAATCCAAATTTCATCTTCAGTATGGATTTTCCTGTAGTAACTTTACATATTAGCAATCATTAAATTCATAGCAGTGGAAATACGTTTTTCAGCCTACAGGTTATTAATGTTTTTGTCTCCTGAAAGCTTGTTAAAATACAGAATCCAGGACTCACCCCATACCTGATACATCAGAACCTGTATTTTTACCAAAATACCCAGCTACCTACATTCATATTGAACCTTGAGATATATCATGTTGGAAATCTCAAAAGGGAAGATGTAATAGAATTGACCTTTAGACAAACTTGGATTTATATATCTAAAAAGAAAATAAAACAAGTTAAAACCTGCATTGGGATGTTTATACCAGTGTGGTATTTGCAGCTGAGTGGTACTGCTATGTGAAGCAACACATTAAAATTATCACTTTAGCTTTGATGTGATGGACTTTCAGGATAGTAAAAACATTCTTATGGCATTCATACTTCTTAATATTGAATCATATTCCCTTTATATCTAGAAAAGAACAATGCATTTCAACAAATAATCTAACTTAATATAACAACTTTTATAATATCTCCTGTAACAGCCTTTGTATATCAACAGCTAGGAAAGTGCAGAAAATAGAATCATTCACTCTGTCATGAAGAACTGATGAAATCTTCCTTAAGTTGGTACTAGCAGAAGTAGACATTAAGAAGAATTTATAGTGCTTATTGTCTTATGGTCTCTTTGGTTAATGGAAGGAGGTGAGTTTGGAAAAATAGTGGGGTGGGAAGGATTGAACGATAAGGGAATGGTACATGACAACAGTATTTAAGATTAATGCATTGGTTTAGTGGTGGCATAAATAATCAGGGTTTTACACTCATTAAAATTGATTATATGAACTGGCGCCTGAACCTCTCTGATCCCGGCCCACAGCTCCCTGCTCCCAAACACCGTGGGAGAGAGAACTCATCACCTAGATGTGTGGGCACTCCTGATACTGCGGGGCAGGAGAGACTGCAACTTCTGCCCACCTTTGCCCACATCCATGGCCCAAGAAGAAGCTGTATAGGACCTCTGGGAACAGGAAGATAGGGGCAGTCAAGCTGCAGGAACCCTGAGGTCCAGACTGCGCCCAGATCTGAAGAGACCTGGTCAAACAGCTCCCTGCACCCAAATCCTGTGGGAGGGAGAGTTAGATCTTCAGAGAGGCAGACACACCTGGGAAACCAGAGGAGACTACAGTCTGCCCACATTTCTGACTCTAGAGGAAAACACCTAGCACCATCAGGGTCCCCTGAGTACAGGGACCCAGAAGTAGGGGCAAGCCCTCTGGTTGCTGCCTTCATGGAGAGCTGAAACCCAGCCCTGAGGAGCAACTTCAGGACCGAGATCAGAGGCAAACTTTTCTGCTCCAAGTGACTTGCCTGGTGGACTCAGGACACATACCCACAAGAACAGCTGAAAGCCAGTAGACAGGAATGATTACATGCCTGAAAGCAGAACACTCTGTTCCCATAACTGGCTGAAAGAAAACAGGAAAACAGGTCTACAGCATGCCTGACACAGAGGCCTATACGATGGTCAAGTCATTGCCAGAAATAGCAGAACAAGGTAACACCTGAGACAACCTGATGGTGAGAGGCAAGCACAGGAACCCAAGCAACAGAAACCAACACTACATGGCATCATCGGAACCGAATTCTCCCATCAAAGCAAACACTGAATATCCAAACACACCAGAAAAGCAAGATCTAGATTTAAAATCACATTTGATCATGATGATGGAGGACTTTAAGAAAGACATAAAGAACTCCCTTAGAGAAACGCAGGAAAACATAAATAAACAAGTAGAAGCCCTTAGATAGGAAACACAAAAATCCCTGAAAGAATTACAGGAAAACACAATCAAACAGGTGAAGGAATAGAAAATGGAAATAGAAACAATAAAGAAAGCACAAAGGGAGACAACCCTGGATATAGAAAACCAAAGGGAGAGACAAGGAGCTGTAGATACAAGCATCCGCAACAGAAAACAAGAGCTAGAAGAGAGAATCTCAGGAGCAGAAGATTCCATAGAAATCATAGACACAACGGTCAAAGATACTGTAAAACAAAACAAACAAACAAACAAACAAAAAACCCCCAAAAACTACTGGTCCAAATCATACAGGAAATCAAGGACACAACGAGAAGATCAAACCTAAGGATAAAAGGTAGAGAAGAGATGGAAGACTCGCAACTGAAAGGGCCAGTAAATATCTTCAACAAAATCATAGAAGAAAACTTCCCTAATCTAAAGAAAGATATGCCCATAAACATACAAGAAGCCTACAGAACTCCAAATAGATTGGACCAGAAAAGAAACTCCCCCTATCACATAATAGTCAGAACACCAAATGCACAAAACAAAGAAAGAGTATTAAAAGCAGTAAGGGAAAAAGGTCAAGTAACATATAAAGGCAGACCTATCAGAATTACACCAGATTTCTCACCAGAGACTATGGAATCCAGAAGTTCCTGGACAGATGTCATACAGACCCTAAGAGAACACAAATTTACACAATATTTTTCTACAAATCAAGCCCGACAAAGGATAATAAATGGTAAAGCCCAACAAAAGGAGGTGAGCTACACACTAGAAAAAGCAAGAAATTAATTGTTTTTCAACAAAACAAAGAGAAGACAAGCACAGAAACATAATCTCACCTCAAAATATGAAGATAACAGAAAACAACAATCACTATTCCTTAATATCTCTCAACATCAATGGACTCAATTCCCTAATAAAAAGACACATTAACAAACTGGATATGCAATGAGGACCCAGCATTTTGCTGCCTACAGGAAACAAACCTCAGAGAAAAAGACAGACACTACCTCAGAGTAAAAGGCTGGAAAACAAATTTCCAAGCAAATGGTCTGAAGAAGCAAGCTGGAGTAGCCGTTCTAATATCGAATAAAATTAATTTTCAACCAAAAGTCATCAAAAAAGATAAGGAACGACACTTCATATTCATCAAAAGAAAAATCCACCAAGATGAACTCTCAATCCTAAATATCTATGCCCCAAATACAAGGGCAACTTCATACATTAAAAAAAACCCTAGTAAAGCTCAAAGCCCACCTTGCACCTCAATCATTAATAGTAGGAGATTTCAACACCCGACTCTCATCAATGGACAGATCAGGGAAACAGAAATTAAACAGAGACATAGACAGACTAACAGAAGTCATGAACTAAATGGACTGGGCAGATGTTTATAGAACATTCTATCCTAAAACAAAAGGATATTCCTTCTTCTCACCACCTCATGGTACTTTCTCCAAAATTGACCATATAATTGGACACAAAACAGGCCTCAACAGATACAGAAAGATAGAAATAATCCAATGCGTCCTGTCAGATGACCACGGGCGAAAGTTGGTCTTCATCAGCAATAAGGAAAGAACACCCACATATACATGGAAGCTGAACAATGTTCTACTCAACGATAAACTGGTCAAGGAAGAAATAAATAAAGAAATTAAAGACTTCTTAGAATTTAATGAAAAGGAAGGTACAACATACCCAAACTTATGGAGCACAATGAGGAAAAGTCATAGCTCTGAGTGCCTGCAGAAAGAAATAGGAGAGAGTATATATCAGCAGCTTGACAGCACACCTAAAAGCTCTAGAACAAAAAGAAGCAAATACACCCAGGAGGAGTAGAAGTCAGGAAATAATCAAACTCGGAGCTAAAATCAACCAAGTAGAAACAAAAAGGACTATACAAAGAATCAACAGAACCTAAAGTTGTTTCTTTGAGAAAATCAACAAGATAGAGAAACCCTTAGCCAGACTAACCAGAGGACACAGAGAGTGTGTCCAAATTAACAAAATTAGAAATGAAAAGGGAGATATAACAACAGAACCAGAAGAAATTCAAGAAATCATCAGATCCTACTACAAAAGCCTATATACAACAGAACTTGAAAATCTGGAGGAAATGTACCATTTCCTAGACAAATACCAGGTACTGAAGTTAAATAAGGAACAGATAAACCATTTATACAACCCCATAACTCCTAAAGAAATAGAAGCAGTTATTAAAAGTCTCCCAACCAAAAAGAGCCCAAGTCCAGATGGGTTCAGTGCAGAATTCTATCAGACCTTCATAGAAGACCTCATACCAATACTATCCAAACTATTCCACAAAATTGAAACAGATGGAGCGCTACTGAATTCTTTCTATGAAGCCCCACAATTACTATCACATGTAAACCACACAAAGACCCAACAAAGAAAGAGAACTTCAGACCAATTTCCCTTATGAATATCGACACAAAAATACTCAATAAAATTCTGGCAATCCGAACCAAAGAGTATATCAAAACAATCATCCATCATGATCAAGTAGCCTTCATCCCAGGGATGTAGGGATGGTTTAATATACGGAAAACCATCAACATAATCCATTATATAAACAAACTGAAAGAACAAAACCACATGATCAATTCATTAGATGCTGAGAAAGCATTTGACAAAATTCAACACCCCTTCATGATAAAAGTCCTGGAAAGAATAGGAATTCAAGGCCCATACCTAAACATAGTAAAAGCCATATACAGCAAACCAGTAGCTAACATTGAACTAAATGGAGAGAAACTTGAAGCAATCCCACTAAAATCAGGGACTAGACAAGGCTGCCCACTCTCTCCCTACTTATTTAATATAGTTCTCGAAGTTCTAGCCAGAGTAAACAGACAACAAAAGGAGATCAAAGGGATACAGATTGGAAAGGAAGAAGTCAAAATACCACTATTTGCAGATGATATGATAGTATATTTCAGTGATCCCAAAAGCTCCACCAGAGAACTACTAAAGCTGATAAACACCTTCAGCAAAATGGCTGGGTATAAAATTAACTCAAATAAATCAGTAGCCTTCCTCCACACAAGAGAGAAACAAATTGAGAAAGAAATTAGGGAAATGACCCCCTTCATAATAGTCCCAAATAATATAAAATACCGCGTTGTGACTTTAACCAAGCAAGTGAAATATCTGTATGATAAGAACTTCAAGACTCTGAAGAAAGAAATTGTAGAAGATCTCAGAAGATGGAAAGATCTCCCATGCTCATGGACTGGCAGGATTAATATAGTAAAAACGGCCATTTTACCAAAAGTGATGTACAGATTCAATGCAATCCCCATCATAATTCCAATCCATTTCTTCATTAGATAGAACAATTTGCAACTTCATCTGAATAACAAAAACCCAGGATAGCTAAAACTATCCTCAACAATAAAAAGGACTTCAGGGGGAATCACTATCCCTGAACTCAAGCAGTATTACAGAGCAATAGTGATAAAAAACTGCATGGTATTGGTACAGAGACAGACAGATAGACCAATGGAACAGAACTGAAGACCCAGAAATGAACCCACACACCTATGGGCACTTGATTTTGACAAAGGAGCCAAAACCATCCAATGGAAAAAAGATAGCATTTTCAGCAAATGGTGCTGGTTTAACTGGAGGTCAACATGTAGAAGAATGCAGATCGATCCATGCTTATCACCCTGTACAAAGCTTAAGTCCAAGTGGATCAAGGACTTCCACATCAAACTAGATGTACTCAAACTAATAGAAGAAAAAGTGGGGAAGAATCTCGAACACTTGAGCACTGGAACAAATTTCCTGAACAAAACACCAATGGCTAATGCTCTAAGATCAAGAATCGACAAATGGGATCTCATAAAACTGCAAAGCTTCTGTAAGGCAAAGGACACTGTGGTTAGGACAAAATGGCAACCAACAGATTGGGAAAAGATCTTTACCAATCCTACAACAGATAGAGGCCTTATATCCAAAATATACAAAGAACTCAAAAAGTTAGACTGCAGGGAGACAAATAACCCTATTAAAAATGGGATTCAGAGCTAAACAAAGAATTCACAGCTGAGGAATGCCTAATGGCTGAGAAGTACCTAAACATCTTTAGTCATAAAGGAAATACAAATCAAACAACCCTGAGATCTCACTTCACATCTTTCAGAATGGCTAAGATCAAAAACTCAGGTGACAGCAGATGCTGGCGAGGATAAGGAGAAAGAGGAGCACTCCTCCATTGTTGGTGGGATTGCAGACTGGTACAACCATTCTGGAAATCAGTCTGGGGTTTCCTCAGAAAATTGAACATTGAGCAACCTGAGGACCCAGCTCCACCTCCCTTGGGCATATACCCAAAAGATGCCCCAACATATAAAAAAGACACGTGCTCTACTATGTTCATCGCAGCCTTATTTATAATAGCCAGAAGCCGGAAAGAACCCAGATGCCCTTCAACAGAGGAATGGATGCAGAAAATGCGGTATATCTACACAATGGAATATGACTCAGCTATCAAAAACAATGACTTTTTGAAATTCATAGGCAAATGGATGGAACTGAAATATATCATCCTGAGTGAGGAATCACAGAAAAACACACATGGTATGCACTTATTGTTAAGTGGATATTAGCTCAAATGCTCGAAGTAACCTAGATCCACAGAACACATGAAACTCAAGGACAACCAAAATGCGGATGCCTCACTCCTTTAAAAGGGGAACAGGAATACCCTTGGGAGGGGATAGGGATGCAAAGTTTAGAACAGAGGCTGAAGAAATACCCATTCAAAGCCTGTCCCACATGTGGCCCATACATAAACAGCCACCAAACTAGATAAGATGGATGAAGCAAAGAAGTGCAGGCTGACAGAAATCGGATGTAGATTTCTCCTGAGAGACTCAGCCAGAATAAGTGAATGCCAGCATCAAACCACTGAACTGAAAATGGGACTCCCATTGAAGGAATCAGAGAAAGGACTGAAAGAGCTTAAGGGGCTTGAGACCCCATATGAACAACAATGCCAACCAACCCGAAATTCCAGGGACTAAGCCACTACCCAAAGACTATTCATGGACTGACCCTGGGCTCCAATTGCATAGGTAGCAATATATAGCCAGTGGAAGGGGAAGTCCTTGGTTTTGCCAAGGCTGGACCCCCAGTGACAGGGTTGTTTGGGGGAGGGCGGTAATCGGGGTAGGATGGGGAGGGGAATACCTCTATGGAAGGGTAGAGAGATGGGTTAGGGGAATGTTGGCATGGAAACCCTGAAAGGGAATAACATTTGAAATGTAAATAAGAAATACCCAATTTAATAAAAATGGAAAAAACCCATTATATAAAATTGTATTCACACACATTATACATTGAGAACTCTTAGTTGTTCTACCCAACATATTTGAAAAACTTTTTCTAGGATCAGGCAGGTGATCCTAAAGGAATTTTCTTCATCCACAAGCCTCATGCTCTCAGTGTCCAGGACCCATGGCAGAATTAGAGGACCAACTTCAAAAATTGTCCTCTGCCTCCACATGTGTATTGTCCTAAGTCCCCACCTCACCAAAAATATTTTGAATATATAAGTAAAAAATTTCAAATAATACTTGGTTTTACCATATAAATCATTTTGTATTTTTATCAACTGAAGAATAAATGGTTGAAAAAAAAGAAATTTTAACAACCTTATTCTTCAAAATAAAATCAAAACAACCCTGGATTCTTCATACCTTAGCCAGAATGGCCAAGAGATAAAAAACTCAGGTGAGTTGAAATTTAGACAAGATAAATGAAACCAAAAGCAGGCCATTTGTAGATAAACAGCCAGAATACAGCAAACACAGAGGCGAGTGAGCAGCAAACCACTGATTTGGAGAATAGGACCCCATTGAAGGAATCAGAGAAAGAACTGAAAGAAGTTAAAGGCTCTAAATGAACAATGCCAAGTTCCAGGGACTAACCACTACCTAAAGACTTGGACTCGCCTGGACTCTTGAACTCAGGGAAATGAATATCCTAGTAAAGCAAGTGGAAGGGAAGCCCTGAGGTCCTGCTAAGACTGAAACCCCCAGTGAACTAGATTGTTGGGAATCGGCAAGGGGGGGGGTAGGATGGGGAGGGGAATAACCATAAAGAAGGGGAGGAGGGAGGGGGATGTTTGCCCGGAAACCGGGAAAGGGAATAACACTCGAAATATATATAAGAAATACTCAAGTTAATAAAAAAAAAAAAAAACTCAGGTGACAACAGATGCTGCTGATGATGTGGAGAAAGAAGGAACACTCCTCCACTGTTGGTGGGATTGTAAGCTGGTACAAGCACTCTGGAAATCATTCTGGAGGTTTTTCAGAAAATTGGACACAGTACTACCTGAGGATCCAGCTATACCACTACTGGGCATATACTCAAAAGATGCTCCCACATACAACACGGATACCTTCTCCATTATGTTCATAGCAGCCTTATTTATAATAGCTAGAAGCTGGAAAGAGCCCATATGTCCCTCAATGGAGAAAAGGATACAGAAAATGTGGTGCATCTACACTATGGAGTACTACTCAGCTATTTAAGCAGTGACTTCATGAAATTCATAGGCAAATGGATGGAACTAGAAAATATCATCTTGAGTGAGGTAACACAGTGACAAAAGAACACACGTGATGTTGTTTAATAAAGATGAAAAAAAGCCTGATTATATGAAATTGTATTCACACATTAATATTACACATTGAGAACTCTCAGTTGTTCTACCCAACATATTTGGAAACATTTTTCTAGGATCAGGCAGGTATTGGGTATTTCTTATTTACATTTCAAATGTTATTTCCTTTCAGGGTTTCCATGCCAACATCCCCCTCACTGATAAGTGAATATTAGCTCAAAAGCTTGGATTACCGAAGATACAATCCACAGATCCCATGAAGCTCAAGAAGGATGACCAAGAGCAGATGCTTTGGTCCTTCTTAGAAGGGAGAACAAAAACTTTCATAGGATAAAATACAGAGACAAAGTTTGGAGCAGAGACTGAAGGAAAGGCCACCCAGAGACAGCCTCACCCAGAGACAGCCTGTACACATACTGCCACCAAACTCAGACAATATTGCTGATGCCAAGGAGTGCATGCTGACAGAAGCCTTGTATAGCTGTCTTCTGAGATGCTCTGCCAGAAGATGACAAATACAAAGGCAGACACAACCATCCATTGGACTGAGAACAGGGTCCCCATTGGAGGAGTTAGAGAAAGGATTGAAGGAACAGACTGGGTTTCTAACCCCATAAGAACAACAATACCTATCAATCAGAACTCCCAGGGACTAAACCACCATCTAAAGAGTACACATGGACAGACCCATGGCTCCAGTTGCATATGTAGGATAGGATGGCCTTGTTGGGTACTAATGGGAGGAGAAGCCCTAGGTCCTACCAAGGCTTGACACCTCCCCCCTCCAGTGTAAGGGAATGTCAGGGCAGGGAGGCAGGAAGGGGTGGGTAGATGGGTGGAGGACCACCCTCATAGAAGAAGAGGAGGGTATGGGAGAGGGAGTTTGTGGACAGGAAATTGAGAAAGGGGATAAAATTTGAAATGTAAATAAAAAAATCCAATAAAAAATTAATATAGCTATAAAATAATAAACAGCAAATTATACTCACATGTGTATTTGAACTGTCTTATGTCATGGGAGTTTGCTTCCTTTATTTTTGAGGAGTAAGCATTCTTGAATTTCAACTTCCAATTCTAGTTATGGATATGCAGATATCACTCAAGCTGAAATATACATTCCTTGAAAAGTTTGCCTTCATGTGCTGCTCATGGGCTCTTATACTGTAATTTCTATTCAACTTCTCACAGACAGAAGGACTTTAAGGATTTCAAAACATCCTATGCTATCCTCTTTTCTACTAATTATAGATTATATCCTCACTTATATTGTTATATTAATGTATAATTATAAAATAATATAATTATATTAATTATATTATTACTGTGCCCTTTTCCCTGTGTCTCAATGCAAAATGTTCCTGTGTCTCATGGAAGTTATGTCTTTCCTTCTCTTTTACACAAAATAGAACATTTGCTTCATGAACTGACCTTCTACTACATGGAGTTACTATAGCTGTATTAAAATTAAGAACTGTTCTCTCCTATCAAGAAATTATGGTAGCAGTTAACATATTTTCAAAGTTATTGGTTGCTTTCCACAATGTGATGGTAAAGCCCTGCTTCCAAAGAAAACATGTATTTATGTCACTGGACACAAATAAGTTGACTGGTCCCAAATTAGAAGTTTTACTTCTGTGAACTAGTATTTATGTACAGAAAGGTCCTCTGTAAACTACTAGAAGAATAAAGCAAGCATTGACATCACCCAAGTGATCTACAAGAGAAACCTGCCTGCAAGATACAGTGAAACAACAGTGGCACAAGTGTCATGATGGTAACCAACCACTTTTTACTTGGTTTTAAGGATCACACCCAGAGCTACAACCCATACCTCACACTGCTAAAATGGCTTAGAACTTGAGATTGGTAATGGGCTAAGAGAAAAAACTATCATGAGTCTGATTAAAAAACAAAGCATAATGCTAATGTAATATTGTTGTACCTATACATGTGTCTCATACAACCCTCATCAGAGAAAGTTCTTCTTTTAGTAGGTGAAAATTGACACTAGGGCCCCATGACTGGACAGTGTATGGAGAATGAGAAATTTTAGAGCACTTAACTCTATATTGGATGGCCTTCACCAAACCCCACCCTCAAGGCTCAGGGATCTACATGGAAGAGGAAGCGGAAAGACTGTAAGAGCCACATGTGTTTGATAACTCCAAGGAAATAGTGTCTTCTCCCAGATATATCAGGACCAATACACATGTAAACTCAGAGGTTGTGTCAACATGCATACAACTTACACAAGTTCAAACTAGATAAAATCCAAACATGGAAAAAAAGAGCAAATACAAAGCCCCAACTCTGACAAAGATATTTTCAATATTTTAACTAGATACCTGATGGGAAAGCTGTCTCATTACACTCCTAACTTTTAGTACTACATCTTCATTTGCTCATCAGTCAACTGAAATTAAACTAGAGACAATTATATATTATTCTACTCATGTTTTATAATCTATTCATTTATAAAATAAATATATGAAGAAAAAATAAGACAACAAAATTGCCCTAGATGTAGTACTAAAAGTTAGGAGTGTAATGAGACAGCTTGGCATGGAAAGACACTTGATATATAGACCTATATAGATATATAGTTTGACTTTAATTCCCAGATCCCACAGTGCAAAGAGAATCAACCCTTAAGAGTTGTTTTCTTGGTTCCATGTATGTGATATGTCACTTACCCTCTCCCATTCACAAACCTACGTATCACATACAAACACCACACAATACACATTATGCATATATACATTACACACATATATCACATACATATCATAAATATACATATCACACACATGTACACAACATACACATCGCATAATACACATACATTGCACACATGTGCATCATAATATATATATCAGATAAAGAAATAGAGATAAGGCAAATATAAATACACAGAACAAACCACTTAAAAATAAGTTCACCATTAAGTTGTTTATAGATTTTAGGAGAATGAAAGCAAGAAAATGAGGGACTTCAGTAAAGTCTAAATAAGGTGTTGAAAATAATGTGGATAGAAAAATAAAGACAGGAAAAAAAGTCCAAGTGGAAAAGTTTTCCTTGCTGTCTGTAAGACATATAATTCTCGATGAGGTACCTATTTGAATTGCAACATAGTAATAAACCCAAAGAAAGAGTGTTTACATGTTGTATAGAGTTTTATATGTGGCCATCAGCAGTTTACCAGCATTTGTGGATCAGTGTACAGATGTAGAATTAAAGGGAAAAAAGGTAAGTTTCATTTAAAAGGTAAGTTTCATAAAAAGGTAAGTAGCAGAAAATATTCAAAGAAGAGTTTTAGTCCTTTATAAGAGTCTGGCCATAAAGAAGGAAATATAATCAAAGGAAAACTTTATATGGTTATGCAAGACTTTCCCACTTCCATTCCTACCACTCTTATTGCTGGCACATTTATTATTGGCCAAATATGTATAAGTGTGTATTTACTCTTTACTTGTCCATAGTTCCACTAGCACATCCATACTGCATGTGAGGAAATTAATAAATGTAGAAGGTGTTACATAATTTATCTTAGGCCATAAAATCAGCAAAGGTATATAGCCACACTTAAACCTATAAAGTTAATTCTAAGGTCTATATCCTTAATTATATTAATAGGAATATTATCCACATTGACAGTCAATAGCCTCTTTTGTCAGCAGCACTGTTAATATCAGCACCACATTCTTCCATGACTTTAAGTTTTAATTTACAAGCTTTATCATATAATAGGTTTCAAATACTAATTTATAATCTATGAAATATTACCTACATGTGGTAATATTGTTGGTGCTTAAATTAATAGAGATTTCTGCCTCCAATCTTTGTTTTTTCACTCTAGCTATTCCTCAAAGGGTGATTTGTAATGGCAATCAGCATCATTTGGGAGCTAGTTACTGGATAAGAATGCATAGCAAGCTTTGCACAAGGGTCTATATTAATGTTCGAAAAGTCTGATCCCTATGCATTACTGGAATATATCTCCAGGTAGGGTCATTTCTGGAAAAAGTTAGGAAGGAATTTTTTTGCAGCGCCTTCAGATTTCATCTCTTGTAGGTCAAACTTCCTTTCTGGTCTATGTTATCAGTTTTCAAAAAAAAATTTGGCAACAAATATCAGAATATAAGGAAAATTATTTCATGTATTATAAAATCAAGAATACAATTCAATCATCTCCTCCATATTTTCATGCAACAATTCCTACTATGATCTACGACTTCAGGTTATTACTGAAGGTTTGACTATTAGAAGGTGAGACCGATTCAGCAATTGCAGCTTTCATGGAGCCCTTGAGAAGGGAAAAGGACCATTCTTGGTTTCTTCCTTTGAGTTTAAACATAGGTTTGTTAGGATGCTCCAAGTATTTCTATGGTGTCTTACTCAGTTGAATTTGACCACTTATTATTTCCTAATAACTGTTTGGCAGGGAAGGGATGTGGTTTAGACTACTCACTACTAATTTCTGGAGTAGACTGTCAACTTGAATCAATCAATGTGATAGACATAATCATTGGTTTCTAGATCATTGCTCATAACGAGTACTGGAATGTTCTTGCTTTCTGTCCTCTTGGCCAGCTGGCTATGAATATAAACTGATATACAGGTTGAAATGTGAAGCCATAAAATCAGCTTAGAGGATCTGCTAGTCCTATTTCAGGTCACTGGTCTCAGTTTAGATGCAATGGCCTTTAAATGGACGGGCTTTGCTTACTAGACAACCTAAGATAGAATAAACACAATTTTTAAATATCTTCCATTGATGCAGCATGAGTTGCCAAGAATGCTGTATTGAGAAGCCAGACACAAGGTTGCTACTCTGTACAGAGATGGTTCTATAGAGACTTTCATGGGTCACTTCATCTCAGTTTTTATTACTTCATTTGTAAAATGATCACACTTTGGTCTGGTTCACCCTGTGCTATAACAAGCTTAAATGATGAAACATGAAAAAAATGTTAGAAAACAATTGCAGACTAATATTTTGTAATTAATCCTATCACTAAGCTGTAAAATGGTTGCACTTTCATGGCCATTAGGCTAATTATACATATATAATATGTATGTATATATATATATATATATCTGAGAGTAGTATAATAAATATTGTGTCGTAGTAAATATATATCAAACAGATTTTTCATTAATCAATTGCAGTATGTTAATGCTTTAAAATAAATAAGTACTGTTCTGTTTCATCATGTTTTATGGTGTCCTGGTAGTTCTATTTTGCTGATGCTAAATAGTTTATTTATCCAGTCCTTCATATATGAAAATTTGAGCTTTGTAATGTTCTATTCCTTCACATCTTTTCCTAGATGGGTAGTACTTTAGCACCATTAAAGAAACATGTTTTAGAAAAGAAGATGAGCTTCAGAAATCCTGCTGATTCTTACATGAATGACAATGTGTGCTGCTGTGAATGTCTGATGTTGAGAAGACTGAAAGATGCATGGCATCTGACCAGTCAACATCTGTTCAATGGTGATTACTTGGTAGCCATTATCTGAAGTGCTGTTGTGGCTCTGAAGAGCAGCAGAGAGACAAACACACATAATGCAGCCAGCCATCAACCCATCAAGCAAAGCATACTTAATAGAGCAATGCAGAAATTAAGTCATTTCAGAAGAGGAAAAAATACTCAAACTATTTCTCTTGCTTTCAGCCCTTTCTTTGTAAACAACAAAACTCTTTACATACAGTTTTTTCAGACATTCTTTTTTTTTTAACTAATAGCATCATAGTTTAACTATGTAGCAAGAAAACAAATTCAAGTTTTTTCTAGTTCCCTAGTATTTGGTTTCTGAACCTGGAGTATGACTTACCCATTTCAGAGTTGGCAAGGTGCTTTTGTAATTCAATGTCTAGGATTATAAATGCAGATTGAAGTTTAAATTTTATTATTGCTAGTGACATCGCTATATCTAAATGTTACCTTACTCATAAAATGAGCAGGTAATGATAACTTTGATACCTTGCAGTGAAGATCCAGACAGTGGATAAAATGTTGCCAGAGTAAGTCTGAGGAGCAGTTTAGATATTTAGCACTCACATAAGAGTTGTTTGGTTGTAGAGGTAAACATTTAATACCAGACAGAGGACACTGAGACAGAGACTCCCTAAGGGGGGGAGAGGGAGAGAGAGAGAGAGAGAGAGAGAGAGAGAGAGAGAGAGAGAGAGAGAGAGGAAGAGAGAGAGAGAGAGAGAGAGAGAGAGGGAGAGGGAGAGGGAGAGGGAGAGGGATAGAGAGAGAATATCTATATATATCTATATCTACCATATATATATATGTATGTATATATGAATGACTAACAGTCTTCAGTCTAATTAATCCAACAATGGTTGGCTGTGAATGAAAATCCAAGTATCCAGTAGTTGCTCAGTCCATAAGGCTGTATGTCTTTGTCGATACTCAGTATATGCTAGAATCCTGAAGAAGTAGGCATTAGTGCCAATGATGGAATGAATGGATGTGCTAATAAAATGAGGCAATCAGTTAATAAGCAAAACTTTCCTTCAGTGTCATTTTATAAGTTTCCAGCAGAAGGTGTGACCCAGGTTAAAGATGTATCTTCCTAGCTCAAAGATCCAGAGTAGAAGTGGGACTTCCTAGTTCAAACTAATCAAACAGTAACCAGAGTGGGATGTCCTCCATTTTTTTTTATTAAATTGAGTATTTCTTATTTACATTTTGAAAGTGTTATTCCTTTCCTTTCGGGCCAACATCCCCCCTAATCCTTCCCCCCCCTTCTTTAATCCTCCCCCATTGCTGCCCTCCCCTGCAATCCCGTTCACTGGGGTTCAGTCTTTAGTAGGACCAAGGGCTTCCCCTTCCACTGGTGATCTTACTAGAATATTCATTGCTACCTATGAGGTCAGAGTCCAGGGTCTCCATTTTGAGTTATAATTCCAGAGGTAGTCATTTTGACAACAAAGAATAGTCATTACAATATCCAACTTTGATCTTGTGTGTGTGTGTGTATCCACCCATATGCACATCATCAAACATTCAAGCATGCATACATGTGTACATGTATACTACTCATGAATACATGCAAAAAAAGTTAAAATGTAATGAGCAAATTGTTTAATTTATGTAAAGTACAAGACAGACTAAAAAAATGTTGATCATCTTTTATACATTTGTATTTTATATTTCAATAAAATTTACTGTTTACTCCACTATGGAGGCAAGGGAAACTATTTTGTGAAATGATTGACTCTCTACAAGCATGTGGCAGGCTCTCATTTACCCAGTGCATCCTTATTGGCCCTGCGGTCTTTTCTCTAAGACTAGCCCTCACAGTACCCACTAGCCTTCAGGAACCCAGTCATGGGCAGATGGCACTTAGGCACACATTAGATCCTAGGGACTAGAAAGAATGGATTAACAATGTAGTCACAGTTTTATTCTTTGCAGCTAAGCTAGGAACCACACAGGCCAGGCTTGCCTCCATTTATTTTCAAAGCTGCTACGCATGGACAAAAATTTATCACAGTTTCCTTCTCAAAAGTAGTAATCACTCACCTTTCTTTCTGCTGTGACCGAACCCTCTTGAGTGAGTCTACTTCACTCTTAATTCTGCATACAAAATTCAAAATAGTCTTCTGTTTTAAGGCAGCTTTTGCTGAATCTGTCAGTTAATTTTTTCATTGCTGTGACAAAATACTTTTTCATCTTTTTTTTTTTTTTTTTTTTTTTTTTCCGGAGCTGGGGACCAACTCAGGGCCTTGCACTTGCATAGGCAAGCGCTCTACCACTGAGCTAAATCCCCAACCCCGACAAAATACTTTTTAAAATGGAACTTGAGGAAGGAAAAACTTGCCTCACAATTTTAGGGTATAGTTTGTCCTGGCAGGAAAATCATGGTGGCAAGAGTGAAGCATGTGGTCACATCATATCCATTCAGGAAGCAGACAGAGTGAATGTTTGTGCTGGTATTGACCCTCCGTGTACTTCCTTCCTTTTATTCAGTATTGGATCCTCATCCCAACAGAGAAGCAGCTTGAGAGAATGACTACCTCAGAGTAGGAACACAATAAATTCCCTTTAATCTGGAGTAGGTAAAAAAAACAACTTTCTAGAATCATAGAGGAACTGAATATGAATGTTAATTTCTCATAGAGTTTTGTATATTATCTAATTTCAATAATACTACACTTTTTAAGTTTGGAAGTATCAGAGAAGAAGACAGTATTCTAGTGTTATAGAAATGAAAAGTAGTTGCGTGCATCCTACTCTAAATCCAGTAATTTCCTTTTAATCTCAGCCATTGCTTTTCAAAATTATGATGCAATCAACATAGAGCACAAAGCTATGGAATGGCACAGGAGTGAACAACTCAAATATACTTTAGGAAAGCTCTCTTTTTTCTTCCTTCCTTCCTTCCTTCCTTCCTTCCTATCTTTCTTTCCTTATTTTTATTTTTAAGATTATAATATATTATAGCATGTCTCCTTTCTCCTTTTTCCTCCAAACATAACCAAATAACCCATTTACATTCTTCTAAAATTCGAGGCTTCTTCTTTCATTGTCATGTATATATGCATGTATATACATTCTAAATATAACCAGATCTATCTATATAATGTTACTTGTATATATGATTTTAGGCTAGACCACTTGGCCCTGAACACCAAATGAGTGTGCTTGTCCCTGGGGAAGACCACCTCTCCCACTCCCAGTTTCTCTCAGTTATCTTTATTCCTATATGTAGTTTTGAAGACTTGTAAACTATGTTGCATACTCTTTGGTTGGCATTGTTGTTCACCTAACAATTGGGTAGTCACATTGGTGAGGCTATACAAGCATAGCTTCCAAAATTAACAAGTGATGTAACCTAACAGCAAATTCTCTGATCTAGCTCATATAGTCTTTCCAACCTCTATTCTGAAATGTAACCTGAGATTTAGGTATGGGTGCATTTTGTAGATGTGTCCACTGGGACTGGGATCCACAACTCTGCTTTCATAGCACTATATAGTTAGTTAGGTTTTCAGTACCAAACATGCTATCCGTTTTGTTCATCAGGTACTAAATCCAATTAGAAAGCCATTAGTTACCATTTACTACTATGTGTGCAGCTATTGCAATTGGAGTGTTATGCCATGTTAGTCATCAATAGAGTTAATAGGCATCATAGCTTGGTAGGACTATTGTTTGTCTTCATTCTTTGGAATTTGAATGGTATCTTTGGCTACTATGAAAGTTAGTCTTCAGAGACAAGGTATGCAAGTCAGTACTAGATTAGGGGCCTGTGGCCCTGTTTCTAAAGTTTATACTGTCTTCAGAAGTAGGTACTTACCTTCTCCCTCTGTGGGGCAACAAGGACAACAGCAAAAGGCTGTAGGTTTTGAAAGTGTCTTGGACAATCCTGGTTCTTGGAAAACTGGTATCTACCTACAGAAGAATTAAATTTGACTTGTATCTATCACCTTGCACCAAACCAAAGTCCAAATGGGTCAAAGACCTAAACATAAAACCTGAAACACTCTAACTGCTAAAAGAAAACATAGGCAGTTCTCTTTATGATATAGGCATAAGAACTCAATTTTTCCAAAAATTAAGACCAATAATTCATAAGTGAAATTTCATAAAACTAAAAAAACTTCTTCACAGCAAAAGAAAGAATCAACCAGGTGAAGAAGAAAACCCACATAGTGGGAGAATCGTTAATTACAGCTATATATTGGACAGAAGGAATATCCAGAATAAGCAGTGGTGAGTATGAAACACACACACACACACACACACACACACACACACACACACACACACACACACACACACACACATACCACCACACACACACACCCACAAACACACACACACACACAAACACACACACACACACACACAAACAAAAAACAAACACACCAAAACACCACCACAACCAAACCAAAACAAACAAAAAACAAAAACAAAACCAACCAACCAACCAACCAACCAACCAACCAACCAAACAAACAAACAAACAAAAAGCCCACTCTCTCAGGACAGACCGGACTTGATGTGATATCTTCTCTCTCTCTCTCTCTCTCTCAAACAAACAAACAAACAAACAAAAAAAAAAAGTTCTTAGCAGCACAAGCCACTGAGCAGTTAGGGGGAAAAGACATAAATAGGAGAAGAGATAGCATGTTGAATTTGGTAAAAAATATTTTATGTTATTGTACACTTGGGAATCTGTAAAACACTGGCTTTAATTTCCTGAGTTAAGTACTGTTACATTTGTTAAGTACATTCCTTTCATGGAAATTTCATTCTTTTGTTAGCATGCATGTACTTCATGCAGTGAATAAATTTAAAGTTGTATAAAATAACTTTGTAAAATTAATTCTGATATGTATATTTGGTATTTACTCATTCTTTCATATGCCCCATAATTCTTAGAGGTAGCAAAAGTCCTCAGAATGTAAACAAACAAAGGATAAAGCTTCTTTTTAAATATGAACTGTCGAGCCCAGCAAAGTGAAGAAAATGCCTCAGATAAGGTTAATGGTAGATTAGAGCCCAAGTATTCTCCATTAAATATTTTTCTACAAACTAGTAAAAGGAAACAAACAAACAAACAAACAAAAAAACCAAAACCAAAATCAATAAATAAAAACTTTGTGAGAAGTCATTTTGAAAAATAATGGATTTGAACACCTTCGGTATTAAAGTATCTCTTCTTCTGATTCTTTTTGTTACCCATTGAATCAGTTTTAAATAGAATCCATAAAACCTACACAAATAAACACACACACACACACACACACACACACACACACACACATGTTTATGTTTATTTCAGTTTCCATGGTAGTTGTTTGTTTGCCTCAAATCAGTAGCTCATCCACAGCATGATCTGATTTTTCCTTATCTTCAGCAGCCCCAGCATATTTACGATATTGTCATGTGCATACTGGGTCCTTGATAAATATTTGTGATGGCTGATGGAACCGCTGCTATTGCTAATGTGCTGTTGTAAAAGCCTCGGGTCTGTGCTAGGAAGAAGCTTTTCTCTTTAAAACTGGCCATTGCCTCTTGTTTGACATTTAATAAAGGCTTTCTATTACTAGTTGCATAATAGCAATTAAAACCCTCATCAAATCTATCTTAACTGCTTAAAGTCTTCCACTGGGGAACATTTTCCTTGGCAAACATCTGCAATAAAGGGCTATTTAATCTTCATAACTGAAACAGTCAGTTATGTTAATTCCTCTCTTTTATTGTCAGTTTACATTGGAGTCACACACAGCTCAAATCCTCCAGCAAAAACAGAAGCAAGTTCCTCGTGTCTGAAAGCAGTTACAATTGGCCCAAGATTATCGATGGGAGGAAACTTAGACTAATGAAGATCTATGATGCTTTCTATTAGAGACTCTTAATTTGTGCTCTCCAGTTAAGAATGAGGTTGCCAAACACAGCAGAGAATCATTCTGTATTAAAAATTCTGATATCAGGTTTCAATAGTGAGTGAAAAATGCTTCCATTTGTATGGTAGTTTCTTCAGAAATACTTTAAAATTTGTTCAACATTGAAAAATGAATAAAATCCTCATTTTTAAGCATGTAAATGAAAATGAGGCAGCAAACAAAATAGATATGTTATATAAATTTAAATCACAGTGATAGTATGAGCCAGGCTCTGGTGTCCCATGCTATGTTCCCATATCAGCTAAGTGTTCATCCCTGACTCTTCATCACACCCAGCTTGGGAGAGCGTAGAAACTACATTAAGTTGGAATCTATAAATGTATATAAAATTTAGCTTTGGTCAATTCTTACTGGTTAAACTGTTGACAGTTTTCATGAAATGCTGGGAATATTTCCATTTCACAATAAAGAAACAGAATTCAGAAAGACCAGCAAACCACCCAGTAACCAAGATCATTGCCATTACGAGTCACATGTACCTTACTCCCAAGTACACATGAAGGAGCATTTTTTTTTAAGTTTGAAAAATAATATAAAAAAATAACACTCTTATCTTTAACTTTAGATTCTTACATTTTCCTTATATTTAGTTTCTCATCCATTGTATAATTAATTCATTTGTGTATTGTATTTTTTATTAACTTATTTATTCACTTTACATCCTGATCATAGTTCCCTTCCCTCATATCCTCCTAGTCCTACCCTTACAAATTTCTCCCACAGAACCGTCCACCTCCCTCCCCCGTCTCCTCAGAGAAGAGGAAGCCACACTCACCCAACCCTGTGGATACCAACCCACCTTGGGACATCAGCAGTTCTAAGCATATTTTTCTCCCACTGAGGTCAAACCAGGCAGTTCAGTTAGGAGAAGGGGATCCAGTGAGAGGCAACAGTGTCAGAGACAGTACCTGCTCCAATTGTTAGGGGACCTACAGGAAGACAAAATTCACATCTGCTACAAAGGTGTCAGGGGCCTAGGTCCAGCCCCTCCATGCCATTTGGTTGACGGCTCTTTCTTTTTGAGTCTTTATGGATCCAAGTTAGTTGACTCTGTGGGTCGTCTTGTGGTATCCTTGACTCCTCCAACTAGCTCAATTGTACCCCCACTCTTCCACATGATTCCCTTGGCTCCACCAAGGATGTTCGACTGTGGGTCTCTGTATCTGTTTCCATCTGTTGTTGGATGAAGCCTCTCAGGAGAAAGTTATGTTAGGTTCCTGTTTGCAAGCACAGGGCAGTATCATTAATAGTTTCAGTGATTGGCTCTCGCACATGGAATGGGTCTCAATTTGGGCCAGTCATTGGTTGGCTGTTTCCTCAGTTTTTGCTCCATTCCCATGCATATTGTAGGCAGGACAAATTGTGGGTTGAAGATTTTGTGGGAAGGTTGATGTGTGGTGGGAGAGGGATCTGGAGAGGACTGGGGAGTGAAAATAGAAATTGGTGATGCACATTTCAGGTACTAGTTGGAGACCTGGGATGGGGGAGACTCTAGAAAGTATATGGGAGTGACTCAAGTTGAGATTCCTGCAAGATTGGGATGTGAAGAATGAAATGGCCATCTCTTGTGGCCAGGTGGGACTTCCAGTAGAGGGAATGTGACATGAAACCACTTAATGTTTGGATTTTTTTTTGAGGCAAGTTTTCTTTCTTTTTTTTTTTTAGGGGCACTAGAATAGCAAAAAATTCACTAAGTAGCATATGATGACCTCAAACTCAATTCATAGCAATCACTCTGCCTCAACCTCCTGAGCGTTGAGGTTAAACATGAAAGTTATAAATTTGCTCACTTCATATAGTCTCTATTTTTTATTGGATATTTTTTATTCACATTTCAAATGTTATTCCTTTTCCTGGTTTCCTGGACATAGGCCCCCTATGTCATCCCCCTCTCCTTCTTCTATAAGGGTGTTCCCCTCCCCACCCACACCCCCTTCCCAACACCACCCCAGACATTCCCCTACACTGAGGGTCCAACCTTGGCAGGACCAAGATTTCTCCTTGCATTGGTACCCAACAAGGCCATCCTCTGCTACATATGCAGTTGAGCCATGCGTCAGTCCATGTATAGTCTTCGGGTAGTGGTTTAGTCCCTGGGAACTCTGGTTGGTTGGCATGGTTGTTCTTATGGAGCTGTAAGTCCCTTCAGCTTTTAGTCCTTTTTCTAATTCCTTCAACGGGGGTCCCGTTCTCAGTTCAATGGTTTGCTGCTAACATTCTTCTCTATATTTGACAAGCTCTGGCTGTGCCTCAGGTGACAGCAATATCTGGCTTCTGTCAACATGCACTTCCTAGCTTCCACAATCTTATCTAGTTTTGGTGGCTGTTTATATATGAGCTACATACCAATATAGGGCAGCATCTTCAGTCTCTGCTCCAAACTGCCTCCATATCCACTGCTATGTAGCCTCTGTCTCCATCCTGCAGAAAGGAGCGACACCACGATGTTCTTCTCAAAGCAGTTTATTCAGGAACCGTTCTTTCTGCATGCAAACAGCAATCTCTCTTTTCTTCCCTTCATCCCTTCCCTCCCAGTCCCAGAGAACACTCCCTTATATCCTCCCTCAACTCTGCCTCCTTAGTCCAGACTGCATAATCTCAGTTCATAGGTCCATGTCACATGGCCTGATCTTGTGTCATGGTGCGCCTGCGCAGCTCTCACAATGGACGTGGCTAGTTTCAGGTGTGTGAGGAAGTCAGGTGCTAGTCATGAGAATTAGCTGCAGTCCCGGGCACCATTTTGGGACTGCCGCCACATCCACTCCCCACACTGCTATGAATAATTTTGTGCCCCTGTTTAAGGAGGAGAGAAGCATCCACACTTTGGTCATACTTCTTGAGCTTCTTGTGGTCTGTGGATTGTATCTTGGGTAATTCGAGCTTTTGGGCTAATATCCACTTATCAGTGAGTGCATACCATGTGTGTTTTTCTGGAATTGGGTTACGTCAGTCAGAATGATATTTCTTAGTTCAGTCCTTGTGCCTATATATTTCATGAAGTCATTGTTTTTGATAGCTGAGTAGTATTCCATTGTGTAGATGTACCACATTTTCTGTATCCATCCCTCCGTTGAAGGGCATCTGGGTTTTTTCCAGATTCTGGCCATTATAAATAAGGCTGCTATGAACACAGTGGAGCATGTGTCTTTGTTGTATTTTGGATCATCTTTTGAACATATGCCCAGGAGAGGTAGAGCTTGGTCCTTAGGTAGTACTAGATCCTATGTTCTGAGGAAACTCTAGACTGACTTGCAGAGTGTTTGTACATGTTTGCAAGCCCACCAACAGTGGAGGAGTGTACCTCTTTCTCCACATCTTTGCCAGAATCTGTTGTCACCTGAGTTTTTGATCTCAGCCATTCTGAATGGTGTAAGGTGGAATTTCGGGATTGTTTTTATTTGCATTTCCGTGTTGACTAAGGATGTTGAGCATTTCTTTAGGTACTTCTCAGTCATTTGGTATTGCTCAGTTGAGAATTCTTTGTTTAGCTCTGTATCCCATTTTTTAATAGGATTATTTGGCTCTCTGGAGACTAACTTCTTGAGGACTTTGTATATATTGGATATTAGCCCTCTATCAGATGTAGGATTGGTAAAGAACTTTTTCCAATCTATTGGTTGCTATTTTGTCATAAGGACAGTGTGCTTTGCCTTAGAGAAGTTTTGCAGTTTGATGAAATCTCATTTGTCAATTCTTGATCTTACATTATAAGCCATTGCTGTTTTTTTTTTTTTTTTTCAGGAAATTTTCCCCAGCACACATGTGATCAAGACTCTTCCCTACTTTTTCTTCTATTAGTTTGATTGTGTCTGGTTTGATGTGGAGGTCATCGAACCTCTTGGACTTAAACTTTGTACAGGGTGATAAGCATGGATTGATCTGCATTCTTCTACTTGCTAACCTCCAGTTGAACCAGCACCATTTGTTGAAAATGCTATCTTTTTTCTACTGGATTGTTTTAACTTCTTTGTTAAAACTCAAGTGACCATAGGTGTGTGGGTTCATTTCTGGGTATTCAGTTCTATTCCAGTGATATACCTGCCTGTCTCTGTGCCAATACCATACAGTTTTTTTTTATTACTATTGCTCTGTAATACTGCTTGAGGTCAGGAGTGGTGATTCCCTAAGAAGTTGTTTTATTGTTGAGTTTACTTTTCACTATACTGTTTTTGGTTATTCCAAATGAATTTGCAATTTGCCTTTCCTAACTCTATGAGGAATTGAGCTGAAATTTTGATGGGGATTGCATTGGATCTGTAGATTTTTTTTTTTTGGCAATATGGCCATTTTTACTATATTAATCCTGCCAATCCCAGAGCATGGCATTCTTTCCATCTTCTGAGATCTTTCTTTCTTCAATGACTTGAAGTCCTTGTCATACAGATGTTTCATGATGTGCTTGATTAGAGTCATGTCAAGGTATTTTATATTATTAGGGACTATTGTGAAGGGTGTCATTTACCTAATTTCTTTCTCAGACTGTTTATCCTTTGAATGGAAGAAGGCTATTGATTTGTTTGAGTTAATTTTATACCCAGTCACTTTTCTGAAGCTGTTTATCAGGGTTAGTAGTTCTTTGGTGGAACTTTTGGGGTCACTTAAGTATACTATCATATCATCTGCAAATAGTGATATTTTGACTTCTTCCTTTCCATTTTATATCCCTTTGACCTCCGTTTGTTTTCTGATTGCTCTGGCTATGATTTTGAGTACTATATTGGATAAGTAGGCAGAGAGTAGGCAGCCTTGTCTAGTCCCTGATTTAGTGGGATTGCTTCAAGTTCTTCTCCATTTAGTTTAGTGTTATCTACTGGTTTGCTGTATATGACTTTTTACTATGTTTAGGTATGGGCCTCGAATTCCTGTTCTTTCCAGGACTTTTATCATGAAGGGGTGTTGAATTTTGTCAAGTGCTTTCTCAGCATCTAATGAAATGATCATGTGGTTTTTATCTTTCAGTTTGTTTATATAGTGGATTATGTTGATGGTCTTCTGTATATTAAACCATCCCTGCATACCTGGGATGAAGCCTACTTGATCATGATGGATGATTATTTGATGTGTTCTTGGATTCTGTTTGCAAGAATTTATTGAGTATGTTTGCATCAATATTCCTAAGAGAAATTGGTCTGAACTTCTCTTTTTTTGTTGGGTCTTTGTGTGGTTTAGGTATGAGCGTAATTGTGGCTTCATAGAAGGAATAGGGTAGTGTTCCATATGTTTTTATTTTGTGGAATAATTTGGACAGTATTGGTATGAGGTCTTCTATGAAGGTCTGATACAAATGTGCACTAAATCCATCTGGTCCTGGCCTCTTCTTGGTTGGGAGACTTTTAATAACTGCTTCTATTTCTTTTAGGTGTTATGGGGTTGTTTAGATGGTTTATCTGTCACTGATTTAATTTTGGTACATGGTATTTGTCTAGAAAATTGTCCATTTCCTCCAGTTTCCCCCTTTTTGTTGAATATAGGCTTTTGTAGTAGGATCTAATGATTTTTGAATTTCCTCATATTATATTTATATGACTTTCTTTTTCATTTCTGATTTTGTTAATTTTTATACTCTTGTTTGTGCCCTCTGATTAGTCTGGCTAAGGTTTTATCTATCTTGTTGATTTTCTCAAAGAAGCAGCTCCCTATTTTGTTGATGCTTTGTATAGTCCTTTTTGTTTCTTGATTGGTTTCAGCCCTGAGTTTGATTATTTCCTGCCTTCTACTCCTCCTGGGTGTATTTGCTTCTTTTTGTTCTAGAGCTTTTAGGTGTGCTGTCAAGATGCTAATGTATGCTCTCTCCTCTTTCGTTTTGAAGGCATTTAGAGCTATGATTTTTTTCTCTTAGCACTGCTTTCATTGTGTCCCATAAATTTGGGTATGTCGTACCTTCATTTTCATTAAATTCTAAAAAGTCCTTAATTTCTTTATTTCTTTCTTGAACAAGTTATCATTGAGTTGATCTTTGTTTAACTTCCATGTATATGTGGGATTTCTGTCATTTCTGTTGTTATTGAAGATCACCCTTAGTCTGTGGTGTTCTGATAGTATGCATGGGATTATTTCAATCTTCTTATATGTGTTGAGGCCGGTTTTGTGACCAATTATATGGTCAGTTTTGGAGAAGGTACCATGAGGTGTTAAGGACAAGGTTTATTCCTTTGTTTTAAGAAGAAATTTTCTATAAATATCTGTAAGGCCATTTGGTTAATAACTTCTGTTAGTTTCTTTATGTCTCTGTTTATTTTCTGTTTTCATGATTGGTCCATTGCTGAGAGTGTGTTATTGAAGTCTCCCAATATTATTGTGTGATTTACAATTTGTACTTTGAGCTTTAGAAAAGTCTCTTTTATTCATGTATGTGTCCTTGTATTTGGAGCATAGATATTTAGGCTTGAGAATTTATCTTGTTGGATTTTTCCTTTAATAAGTATGAAGTGCTCTTTTTATATTTTTTGATAACTTTTGGTTGACTTTATTCAATATTAGAATGGCTGCTACAGCTTGTTTTCAGACCATTTGCTTGGAAAGTTGTTTTCCAGCCTTTTACTTAGAGGTAGTGTCTGTCTTTGTCTCTGAGGTGTGTTTCCTGTATGCAGCAAAATGCTGGATCCTCTTTACCTATCCAGTCTTTTAGTCTATGTCTATTTACTGGAGAATTGAGTCCATTGATGTTAAGAGATATTAAGGAATAGTGATTGTTGCTTCTGGTTATTTTTGTTTGTCAAATTATGTTTGTGTGTCTCTCTTCTTTTGGTGTCATTGAGATTACTTTCTTGCTTTTTCTTGGGTATGGTTTCCCTCCCTGTATTGGAGTTTTCCATCTAATTATCCTTTGTAGGGCTGGATTTGCAGAAAGATATTGTAGAAATTTGTTTTTGTTGTGGACTATCTTGGTTTCTCCATCTATATTAATTGAGAGTTTTGCTGGGTATAGTAGCCTGTGCTGGCATTTGTGTTCTCTGAGCATCTGTATGACATCTGTCCGGGACCTTTTGGTTTTCAGGTCTCTGGAGAGAAGCCTGGTGTAATTCTGTTAGTCTGCCTTTATATGTTACTTGACCTTTTTACCTTACTGCTTTTAATATTCTTTCTTTGTTTTGTGCATTTGTTGTTTTGACTATTATGTGACAGGAAGAATTTCATTTTTGGTCCAGTCTATTTGGAGTTCTGTAGGCTCCTTGTATATTTATGGGCTTCTCTTTCTTTAGGTGAGGGAAGTGTTTTCTTGTATAATTTTGTTGAAGGTATTTACTGGCCCTTTAAGGTGGGAGTCTTCTCTCTCTTCTATACCTATTATCTTAGGTTTGATCTTCTCACTGTGTCCTGGATATCCTGGATATTTTGGTTAGAAACTTTTTGTGTTTTCCATTATCTTTGATCATTGTGTCAATGTTTTCTATGTTATCTTCTGCCTGTGAGATTCTCTTTTCTTTCTTTTGTATTCTGTTGGTGATGTTTTCATCTATGACTCTTGATCTCTTCCCTAAGTTTTCTATGTCCAAGTTTTTTCCCTCTGTGCTTTCTTTATTGTTTCTATTTTCATTTTAAAATCCTGTATGGTTTTGTTTAATTCCTTCATCTGTTTGTTTGCATTGTCCTGTATTTCTTTAAGGGAGTTATTTATGTCTTTCTTAAAGTATACATCATCATCACAAAATGTGATTTTACATTCAAATCTTGCTTTTCCAGTGTGTTTGGATATCCAGTTTTGCTTTGGTGAGTGAACTGGGCACTGATGATAACAAGTTGCCTTAGTTTTTGTTGCTTAGCTTCCCCTGTGTGCCTCTTGCCATCAGGTTTTCTCTGGTGTTGGCTTGTCTTGCTTACTTTGAAAGTGGCTTGGCCTTCCTGTAGGCCTGCGTGTCAGCACTCCTGTAGACCTGTTTTCTTTCAGTCAGGTCTGGGAATAGAGAGCTCTGTTCTCAGATATGTAGGCATTCCTGGAGACTGGCTTTCAACCATTGGCACAGGCAGAAACCTGAAGGTCCCGCCCCTGACTGGTCCTAGGTCCCTGTGCCCAGGGGTCACAGATAGCACTAAGCGATTTCCTCTTCGGTCAGGAATGTGGACAGAAAGTAGTTGTCTCCTCTGAATTCTCTGTAATGTCCTCACCTCTGAGGGTCCACCTCTCTCCCCCATGGCATTTCGGTGCAGGGATCTGTGGTACCCATTCAGTTCAGTTCAGTTCAGTTCAGTTCAGTTCAGCTCAGTTCAGCTTAGGGGACAGCCAGAAACCAGAAGTTTCCTATGCCAGAGGACTTCTGCCTTTGTTTGTCCTGGGGCCACCAGGTAGGTCACTTGGAGCAGAAAAGTTGGTCTTACCTCTGCTCTCAGGTCTGTAGGTACTCCTGGTGAAGGGCTTTCAGCTCTTGTCCCAGGCAGAAACCCAAAGGTTCCTGACCCTGATTGCTCCTAGGTCCCTGTGCCCAGGGGGCACAGATGGCACTAGATGATTTCTTCTTGGGGCAGGAATGTAAGGAGATAGTTTTTGTCTCCTCTGGGTTCTCAGCAGTGTCTACACTTCTGAGGGTCTAGCTCTCTCCTCCACTGGATTTGGATCATAATCACTTCTTATCAGCAGTTTCATGAGTTATAAATCTCTATACTTATTGATATCCATTTTAAAAAACACTGTTCTTACATATGTTAAAATTAGCTTAGATCTATGGATATAAACATTAATATTTAGAAAGCACTTTTACAACATGATTATTGAGCAAAACATCAGGATCTACTGTATTGTCTAGGAAATCCCTAGTCAGTGTTTTTTGACCAGGTTTACTGTTCCAGTCATGAACTCCCCTCTGTGCTAAGGATTCAACTTCAATCACAAAGCAGTTTGTGCCACTATTGCCTCTAGGGCCTGAGACCTCTGTAGCCCTGTATTGTTGACCAAGTTTAAACTACCAATGAGGAATTCTCTTCTGTAAAGAGAATTCAATTCCTATCATGAAATAGTTGATTATGTCAAAATAGCAATGCCACTATTGCATAAGTTGGCACCTCTTCTCTTGCATGTCAGGTTGACATTGGAACATATAGTACACACCACTGGATAATACTATTGGTGTACCTTCTCCCATAGCAACCTAAATTGCACATTCTTGCATTAGGAAATCTAGCTATCAGGAAGTTTGATGATTAGTTTGAGATTGATTTATTTATGCTCTGCACCCAGAGTGTGTGCCATCTTCAACAATAGGTTCTCAGCATTGTGTGCCATGCTATAGAACTAATGTGTCTCCCTGACCAAAAACTACCGAGGAGGTTTCACATGCTTTATATGAAACCTTGATTTCTTTACCATATGATCTACAATTAGCATTGTTCACATGGTGCTCTGCAGGTATGATTAATTTAGCTCCTGTTTCTTAAAATTATATTTTGAAATCATTACCAACTAGTGTGGATCCATAAAACTTTTTCACACAGTCATAGTTTCGTTAACCCCTCCACCCTTCTTCTTCATAATGCCATGACCCCCATCTCCACTTAAATCATTTTTCTTCTTTTATACCGTATGTGTCCTATTATATTCAATAGATATATTTTGAGTTGGGTTCTCTGATAGGAGGCTTCCATTTGGATTTTTCATACACACTTCCTTTAGTTTAAATCTCTCTTTCCACTCCCTATTCCTGCAATCTTCCCTATATCATTCCTTAATTAAACCTTCCTTCCAAGAGCATTTCATCTTCCTATTTTTATTTTACCTATATATACTACCCTCCTAAAGAACACACCTCACTGCATACTTATAGTTTCCTGTCTCTCACATATACTACAAGTTAAACACAGAATGAAAAATTTTAAGCAAGAGTATATACTTGAAAGACAGACTACATCTGTCATTCTGGGCCTGAGTTACCTTAATCAGTATATATATATATATATATACATATATGTATATATATGTATGTATATATGTATATATGTGTGTATATATGTGTATATATATGTATATATGTATATATATATTCAGTTTCATCCATTGCATGAAAATTTGTAATTTCACTTTTCTTTACAGCTGTGTACTGTTCTATTGTGTACATGTACTATAAGCCCTTTAAACATCTCTACTTAGATCAGGAACAAGACAAGAATGTCATTCCTCCACTTTTATTCAATACACTCTTTGAAGTCTTAACTAGAGCAATAATATAAGGAAGGGATAAAAGATGTATCAAACATTAAAAGAAAAATTCCAAGAACTCCTTTTCACAAATTATATGGTTATTTACATAAGAGACTCCAGAAGATCAGCAAAATTTTTTTGTATCTGATAAACACAAGGTTACAGGGTACAGTATTAACACATAAACATCAATAATGTTTCAATATACCAACAGTAAAAAAGAAATGCTCAAAATATTAGGGAATATCACACACGCGCGCGCGCACACACACACACACACACACACACTCACGAGGAAGGGGTGAGTGTGTGATGCATACATACGAATATATTTAGGAATAAACTTATCCAAGGAAATGAACAATGTCTACAATGAAAACTTTAAGACATGGAAGAAAGAAATTGCAGGTGGAAAGACTTTCCATACTTTGTATCATAAGGACTAATTTTGTAAACCTAGCCATTCTACTAAAAACAGTTTAGCGATTGGGTGCAGTCTCAGACAAAATTCGAGGACCATTTTTCATAGCCCAAACATTTGTATGGAAGTAAAGAAGAGTAAGGTGAGCCAAAGAAATTCAAAACAAAAAAATCTATGAAAGGTATTGCTGTACCTTATTTTAATATACTTTACACAAGAAGAGTAATAAATATAGCATAGGACTAATAGAAAACAGACATAGGCCAGTGGAGTAGAATTTAGGACCCAGATATAATGCTTCACAGCCATAGTTACCACATCTTTGGCAAAGAATCTAGAAATATATATTAAAGAAATATGTATCTTTAATAAATGTGCTAAGAATCTTAGAATTCTACATTCATCAAAACGAAGCTAGGTCTTTATGGCTCACTATACATAGAATAGAACTCCAAATGAATCAAGGACTTCTCCAAAAAAACAATACTCACCATCTACTAGAGAAAAATTAGCAACTGGCTCTCCTTATATCAATGTATAAGTACAAGTCATAACGTTCTTACTAGGACTCAAATAGCAAAGGAAAGAAAAAAAACTCAAGGTGATCTCATGAAACTGAAACCGTTCTGCAAAGCTGAAGAAATCATCAAGCAAGTGAAAAAAATACCTATATAATTAGGAGAAAAATCTTTGTCAAATGAACAAATGTGTAATATATATAAAGAACCCCAAATAATAAACAATTTAAAATAAGCAATGAACTGAGAAGTGCTTAAGTGAAGAAATACAAGTCATTAGCAAACATCTTTAAAAGTTCTGAAATCTTTAGCTATCAGGGAAAACTACTTTTCCACCCTGGATGGAATGGCCTTTAGGAATACAAATGAAACTGCTGGTATGGCTGTGGTGAAAGGAAAAAGCTTATATATTTCTTGTATGGTTGCAACTAGTGCACTCACTTTTTAAATAAGTTTGCAGGGTTCTCAAAAATCTATATATTGAATTGCCGCTTGGCCTAGATGTACCACTGTTGAGCAATTACTCAAAAGACTATATTTGTCCCACTCCTGAGATATTTGCAGATCCATGTTCATTACCATCTGCTCACTTTATCTCAACTTAAAAGATCCATTGTCTTTGAGTTTTACTGCTATGAACAGACAACATGACCAAGGCATGTCTAATAAGGACAGCATTTAATTGGAGCTAGCTTAAAGGTTCAGAGGTTCAGTCCATTATCATCAAGACAGAAGTATATCATTGTCCAGGCAGGGGTTGTGCTGGAGGAGCTGAGGTTTCTACATCTTCATTGGCAGGCAGCTAGAAAACTGGCTTTCAGACAGCTAAGCTGAGGGTTTAAAACCCTGCTCCCACAGAGGCACATCTACTGTGACAAGGTTATACCTCCAAATAGTGGCACTCCCTGGGCTAGGCATATTCAAACCACCACATCCTTCAAAGTTGCCCTCAACACACTGCAGTAACAAGAGAAGTAGAAGTATAAGCTAACAATATTTCTTTTTTTTCTACTTACAAAATCCAAATGAATGAATAGAATAACAATAAGAATCAATAATTACTTAGAAAATAAACAAGTAACTGGTAAAAAGGAGAAGCCAAAGTTCCTGATAAAAGTGACACTTCACATCAGTAAAGAAACTCTGCAGTGATTATGAGTTATCTGGATAGTATAATATTTTAATTAAAAATTTCTCACAACAAAATTAAAAATGCTAACTATTCACCAGAAAATTCATAGTAGAAGATATATCAATGAATAAAATAAACATTTGGAATTTAAACTGCCTACCAATCAGAGAACTAAAGTTGAAATAATAATTAGATTTTACTATCAGAGAAGTAAACACTGAAAATTGATAGGAGCCTATTTTTCAGAATAAGAGCATTCATCTTTTTGATATTTTGTTATGTAGCAAGGAGTTTAAATTTTTTTCAGTGTTTTTGGTGTGAAAAATGTATCCCATTTAACCCCAAATTATTACATGAATGAAATGAAATGTATGGTAAACAATTGCTCAAATGTTTTAAGAATTTTTATGAGAAAATATCACATAGAAATTATGTTCTAGAGAAGTGTGGACAATCATGAGAACTCAGAAGAGACAATTACTTTTTTGCCCACATTCCTGACCCAAGAGGAAATCACCTAGTGCCATCTGTGCCCTTTGGGCACTGGGACCTAAGAGCAGTCAGGGGCAGGACCCTTCAGGTTTCTGCCTGCTCCCAGGCTGAAAGTCAGTCACCAAGAGGACCTACAAACCTGTGAGCAGAGGTAAGACCAAATCATCTTCTGTGCCAAGCAACCTGCCTGGGGGCCTCAGGACACACAAACCCAGGAGCAGTTCTCTGTTCCCTGAACCAGCTGAGAGAAAACAGGTCTATAGGAGTGCTGACACACAGGCCTACAGGAGGATCAAGCCACTGTCACAGACAGAAAGACAAGCTAACACCAGAGACAACTTGATGGCAAGAGGCAAGTACAGGAACCTAAGTCACAGAAACCAAGACTATTTGGCAACATCAGAGCCCAGTTCTCCCACCAAAGCAAATACTGGATATCCAAACACACTGGAAAAGCACAATTTGGATTTTTTCTTCAATAGACTTATTTTATCTTGGATATTTTCTTTAATTATATTTCAAATGTTAACCACTTTCCCCATTTCCCCTCCGGCAATCCGCTATCCCAATCCTCCTCACCCTGTTTCTATAATGATACTTCCCCACCCATGCACACACTCCCTCTCTACTGCCTGCCCTGGCATTCCCCTACACTGGAGAACCAAGCCTTCATATCACCAAGGGCCTCTCCTCTCCTTGATGGCCAAAAAGGAGAAGCTGCATACCCCGTCAGCTCCTTCAGTCCTTTCTCAAACTCCTCCACTGGGGACCTCATTCTCAGTCCAATGATTTGTGGAGAGCATTTGCCTCTGTATGTGACAGGGTTAGGCAGAGCCTCTCAGGTAACAGCTATACAAGGCTCCTGTCAGCATGCACTTCTTGGCATTTGCAATAGTGTCTGGTTTTGGTCACTGTATATGGGATGGATCCCCAGGTGGGACAGCCTCTGGATGGCCTTTCCTTCAGTCTCTGCTCTACATTTGGTCTCTGTGTTTCCTACTATGAGAATTTTGTTCCCCCTTCAAAGATGGACTGAAACATCCATGGTTTGGTATTCAATCTTCTTGAGCTTCATGTGATCTGTGAATTGTATCTTGGGTAATCTGAGCTTTGGGGCTAAGATCCACTTATCAGTGAGTACATATCATATGTGTTCTTTTGTGATTGGATTACCTCGCTCAGGATGATATTTACTACTTCCATCCATTTGCCTAAGAATTTCATAAAGTCATTGTTTTTAATAGATGAATAGTAATCTATTGTGTAAATGTACCATACTTTCTGTATCTATTCCTCTGTTGAAGGACATATGGGTTTTTCCAGCCTCTGGCTATTATAAAAAGGCTGCTATGAATATAGTGGAACAAGTGTCTTTGTTGTATGTTGGAGCATCATTTGGGTATATGCCCAGGAGTGGTATAGTTGTATCCTCAAGTAGTGCAATGTCCAGTTTTCTGAGGAACATCCAGACTAATTTCCAGAGAGGTTGTACCAGTTTGCAATCCTACCAACAAGAGCGGAGTGTTCCTCTTTCTCCACATCCTTGGCAGCATCTTTTCTCACCTGAGTTTTTGATCTTAGCCACTCTGACTGCTCTAAGGTGGAATCTCAGAATCTCAGGGTTGTTTTGATTTGTATTTCCTTGATGACTAAGGATGCTGAACATTTCTTTATGTATTTCTCAGGCATGCAATATTCCTCAGCTGAGAACAGTTTAGATGTAAAATCATATTTCATGATGAAGATGGAGGACTTTAAAACTGACATGTATGTAACTCCCTTAAAGAAATACAGGACAATACAAGTAAACAGTAAAAGCCCTTAAAGAGGAAACACAAAAATCTCTTAAAGAATTACAGGAAAACACAACCAAACAGGTGAAGGAATTAAACAAAAACATCCAGGATTTAAAAATGAAAATAGAAACAATAAAGAAATCAGAAAGGGAGACAAACCTGAAGATAGAAAAACTAGGGAAGAGATCAGGAGTCATAGATGCAAGCATCACCAACAGAATACAAGAGAAAGAAAAGAGAATTTCAGAAAACATAGACACAGTGATCAAACATAATGGAAAACACAAAAATCTCCCAGCCCAAAACATCCAGGATATCCAGGACACAATGAGAAGATCAAACCTAAGGATAATAGGTATAGAAGAGAGTGAAGACTCCTACCTTAAAGGGCTAACAAATATCTTCAACAAATTTATACAAGAAAACACTTCCCTCACCTAAAGAAAGAGAAGCCCATAAACATACAAGGAGCCTACAGAACTCCAAATAGATTGGACCAGAAACAAAATTCTTCCTGTCACATAATAGTCAGAACATCAAATGCATGAAAAAAAGAAAGAATATTAAAAGCAGTAAGGAAAAAAGGCCATGTAACATATAAAGGCAGACCTAAGAGAATTACACCAGACCGCTCCACAGAGACTTGAAAGCCAGAAGATTCTGGCCAGATGTCATACAGACCCTCAGAGAACACAAAGGCCAGCACAGGCTCCTATATCCAGCAAAATTCTCTATTAACATGGATGGAGAAACCGAGATAGTCCACAACAAAAACAAATTTCTACAATATCTTTCTGCAAATCCAGCCCTATAAAGGATAATTAGATGGAAAACTCCAACACAGGATGGGTAACCACACCCTAGCAAAAGTAAGAAAGTAATCTCCTTGCAATGACACCAAAAGAAGAGAGGCACACAAGCATAATTCTACCTTTAACAGAAAAAAAATAGGAAGCAATTGTTAATATCACTTAACATCAATGGACTCAATTCTCCAATAAAAAGACAAACAGACTGGATGGTAAAGAGGACCCAGCATTCTGCTGCATATAGGAAACACATCTTGAGACAAAGATAGACACTACCAGAGAGTAAGTGGCTGGAAAATAACTTTCCAAGCAAATGGTCTGAACAACAAGCTAGAGAAGCCACTCTAATATTGAATAAAATCGACTTTCACCCAAAAGATAAGGGCAAAGATATGGAAGGACACTTCATACTCATCAGAGAAAAAAATCCATGAAGATGAACTCTCAATCCTAAAGATCTGTGCTCCATATGCAAGGGCACCTATATTCATAAGAGAAACCTTACTAAAGCTCAAAGTCCACATTGTACCTCCCACAATAATAGTAGGAGATTTCAACACCCCATTCTCATCAATGGACAGATCATAGGAACAGAAACTGAACAAACAGAAGTTATGACCCAAATGAATCATAGGAGATATGTTATAGTATGTTTCATCCTAAAACAAATGAATATACTTTCTTCTCATCACGTCATGGTACATTCCCCAAAATTGATCATTCAAAAAACAGGCCTCAACAAATACAAGAAGATAGAAATAATCAGATGCACCCTATCAGATCACCATGGACTAAGGCTGGCCTTCAATAACAACAATAATGATGGAAAGCCCACATATTCATAGAAGTTAAACAATGCTCTAATCAATGATAACTTGGCCAAGAAAGAAATAAAGAATTAAAAGACTTTTTAGAATTTAATGAAAATGAAGGCACAACATACCCAAAATTATGGGACACAATGAAAGCAAGGCTAAGAGGAAAACTCATAGCTCTGAGTGTCTCCAAAAAGAAAGAGGAGAGAGCATACATTAGCATCTTAACAGAACACCTAAAAGCTTTAGAACAAAAAGAAGCAAATATACCTAAGAGGAGTAGAAGGCAGGAAATAATCAAAGTCAGGGTTGAAATCATCCAAGTAGAAACAAAAAGGACCATACAAACAATCTACAAAACAGGGACCTTGTTCTTTGAGAAAATCAACAAGATAGATAAACCCTTAGCCAGACTAACCAAAGGGCACAGAGTGTGTATCAAAATTAACAAGATCAGAAATGAAAAGGGTGACATCTCTATCCCCTCCCCCTCCCTTTCTTCTATAATATTGTTCTCCTTCCCTTCCAATACCCCTTCCAGCCCTCCCTGACATTCTCTTACACTGGACTTCCAATCTTGGCAGGACCAAGGGCTTCTCTTTCCTTTGCTGCAAGGCCATCCTTTGCTAGGTATGTAGTTGGAGCCATGGGTCAGTCCATGTATATTATTTGGGTAGCCGTATAGTCCCTGGGAGCTCTGGTTGGTTTGCATTGTTGTTCTTATGTGGTTGCAAGCCCCTTCAGCTCTTTCAATCCTTTCTCTAATTCCTCCAATGTGGGTCCCATTCTCAATTCAATGGTTGCTGCTAACATTCACTTCTGTATTTGACATGTTCTGCCTGTGTCCCTCAGGAGATATCTATATTCATTTCCTATTTGCATGCACCTCTTAGCTTCATCAGTCTTATCTAGTTTGGGAATATGTATATATATATATATATATATATATATCTAATTCCTTCTATGAAGCCACAATTATGCTTATAACTAAACTGCACTAAGACCCAACCAAGAAAGAGAACTTCAGAACAATTTCCCTTATGAATATAGGTGCAAGAATACTCAATAAAATTTTACGAACTGAATGTAAGAACACATCAAAATGATCATCCATCATGATCAAGTAGGCTTCTTCCTAGGGATGCAGGAATGTTTCAATATATGGAAATCCATCAACCTAATCCATTATATAAAAAACTCAAAGAAGAAAACCACATGATCATTTCATAAGACACTGAAAAAACATTTGACAACATTCAATACCCTTCATGATAAAAGTCCTGGAAAGTTCAGGAATTCAAGGCCCGTACCTAAATATAGTAAAACCAATATACAGCAAACCAGTAGCTAACATTGAACTAAATGGAGAGAAACTTGAAGCAATCCCACTAAAGTCAGGGACTAGACAAGGCTGCCCACTCTCTCCCTATTCATTCAATATAGTACTTAAAGTCCTAATCAGAGCAGTCAGACAGTGAAATGAGGTCAAAGGGATACAAATTGGAAAGGAACAAATCAAAATATCACTATTTGTAGATTATATGACAGTATACTTAAGTGACTCCAAGAGTTCCACCAGAGAAATTCTGAGCCTGATAAACAACTTCAGCAATGTGGTTGGGTATAAAACTAACTCAAAGAAATTAGTTGCCTTCCTGTACTCAAAAGATAAATAGTCTAAGAAAGAAATTGGGGAAATAACAACATTCAAAATAGTCACAAATGATATAAAATACCTCGACGAGCCTCTACCCAAGGAAGTGAAAGATCTGTATGACAAGAACTTCAAGTCTCCTAAGAAAGAAATTGAAACTTCCTCTCTCGCTCTCTCTTTGTTCTCTTTTTTCCCTGTTCTTTCCCTTTGTCTCTATCCCTTCTCTTCTCATTCCTCCCTTCCCCCCACGTGCCCATGGCCAGCCTTCTTTTCTCTCCTCACGCCTTCTCTCATTAAACTTCTCCATGTAGAAAAAAAAAGAAAGAAAGAAATTGAAGAAGATCTCAAAAGATGGAATGACCTCTCATGCTCATGGACTTGCAGGATTAATATAGTAAAAATGGCCATTTTGCCAGAAGCAATCTACAGATTCAATGAAATCCCCATCAAAATTCCAACTCAATTCTTCATAGAGTGAGAAAGAGCAATTCACAAATTTATTTGGAATAACAAAAAACCCAAGGTATTGAAAACTATCCTCAACAATAAAAGAACTTCTGGGGAAGCACCATCCCTGATCTTAAGCAGTAATTCAGAGGAATAGTGATAAAAACTATATGGTATTGGTACAGAGACAGGAACATAGATCTACTGAATAGAATTGAAGACCCAGAAATGGGCACACACTCCTCTGGTCACTTCATCTTTGAAAAAGAATCTGAAATCATCTAGTAGAAAAAAGATAGCATTATCAGGAAATGGTGCTGGTTCAACTGGAGGTCAGCATGCAGAAGTATGCAATGTGATACATTCTTATCTCCATGTACAAACCTTAAGTCCAAGTGGATCAAGGACCTCCACATCAAACCAGATACAATTAAACTAATGGAAGAAAAAGTAGAGAAGAATCTAAATCACATGGGGACTGGGAAAATTTTCCTGAACAAAACACCAATTCTCTAAGATCAAGAATAGACAAATGGGACCTTATAAAACTGCAAAACTTTTATAAGGCCAATGAGACTGTCATTTGGACAAAATGGCAAACAACAGATTGGGAAAAGATCTTTACCAATCCTATATCTGACAGTGGGCTAATATACAAAATTTACAAAGAACTTAATATGTTAGACTCCAGAGAGCCAAATAACCCCATTAAAAATGGGGTACAGAGCTAAACAAAGAATTCTCAGCTGAGCAATATTGAATGGCTGAGAAGTATCTAAAAAAATGCTCAACATCCTTAGTCATCAGGGAAATGTGAATCAAAACAATCCTGAGATTCCACCTCATAGCATTCAGAATGGCTTATATAAAAAACTCAGATGAAAACAAATGCTGGCAAGGATGTGGAGAAAGAGGAATACTCTTCCAATGTTGGTGGGATTGCAAACTGGTAAAAGCACTCTGTAAGTCAGTCTGGAGGTTCCTTAGAAATTTGGATATTGCACTACCTTTGGACCCAGCTATACCTCTCTTGGGTATGTAACCAAAAGTTGCTCCAACATACAATAAAAACACATGCTCCACTATGTTCATAGCAGCCTTATATTTAATAGCCAGAAGGTGGAAAAAATCCAGATGCCCTTCAACAGAGGAATGGATTCAGAAAATGTGGTTCATCTACACAATGGAGTACTACTCAGCTTTCAAAACAATGACTTCATTAAATTTATACGCAAATAGATTGAACTAGAAAAATATCATCCTGAGTGAGTTAACCCAATAAAAGAAAAACACATTGTGTGCAATCACTGATAAGTAGATATTAGCCCAAAGGCTCAAATTATGTATGATACAATCCAGAGACCACATGAAGCTCAAGAAGAAGGATGACCAAAGTGCATATGCTTCACTCCTTCTTTAAAGGAGAAACTAAAATATTCATAGGAGCGTTTAGGGAGGCAAACTTTAGAGCAGAGGGTGAAGGAAGAGCCATTCAGAGCCTGCCACATATGGAGATATATATATATATATATATAGATAGATATATATAGATAGATATAGATATAGATATAGATATAGATATAGATATAGATATAGATATAGATATCTCAAAACTAGATAAGATTAATAAAGCTAAGAAATGCATGCTGACAGGAGCAGGATATAGCTGTATAATCTGGCCAGAGTATGTCAAATACAAAGACGAAGGCTAGCAGCAAACTAATGAACTGAGAACGGGATCCCCATTGGAGGAATTAGAGAAAGGATTGAAAGAGCTGAAGGGGTTTGCAACTCCATAAGAACAACAATGCCAACCAACCAGAGCTCCCAGGAACTAAACCACTACCCAAAAACTATATGTGTACTGACCTATGGCTCCAGCTGCATATGTAGTAGATGATGGCCTTGTTGGCACCAATGAAAGGTGAAGCCCTTGGTCCTGCCAAGGCTGGAACCCCCAGTGTAGGGGACTTTTTGCGGGATGGGAAGGGTAACACCCTTATAGAAGAAGGGGAGGGGAATGGGACAGGGGCTTTTCTCCAGGAAACTGAGAAAGGGAATAACATTTGAAATGTAAATAAAAAAATGCAATAGAAATTATGTTTTGAAAAGGTAAGTAATCATTTGCTGAAGAAATGTTACATACCATGAGTGCTAATAAAAGTAATTACTTAATTTTTATGCATATCAATCATTTCCAAGAATAATGACTATATTCTCGTGAAAAAAACTCCAAGAAATCCTGGTTCTCTATAAAAAACCAATTACAAAGAAACAAAATTGTATGGTTTATGTTAACTTTAACTAAGGAAATGTTTTATATAAATGGAAGCTACCCTTTAATAAGATGAACTATACAAAAAGTAGTCCCCTGCTATTCTTACTGTGTTATGCCAATGGAAGTTGTCCTTTAAAGGCTTTGGGGGAATTACAATATCATTACAATTCATAAGAAACTTTTATGTGCATTTTCTCTTCAAAATGCTAATTCACATGGATTTTCTTCATCTACCTCATAGTGTGCAAGAAATCTGAACTCTACCTTACTTCCAATACTATGACAGAATGGAAGGAATGTGTTCCTCCTCTATGTTCAACTTCCCATGTTCTTCTACTTGATTGTCCTTTCCTTTTCGTCAGGCATCATTTGTACTCATATCCTGAGTTACTCCTAACTCACTTTTATCTGGGGCCCAGGTAGAACAGAATTTACTCTTTTCATGCATATCATTCATATGCTATTTCTCCACAGATGCCATAGCAATCACTAATCAATGACTTTTCTCTTATGATGGATATGGTTGCCATCTGAGAAGGCTGCCATTGACCTTGATCCTTGGCCTCATGTTTGAAGAACTAAGTTTTCCTTATTTTATATGACTTGGACTTAAATTAAAGGATGTATCTATCAATGTTTTCTCTTTATTTTACATTTTCTCTTTATTTTCTTGTACTTAGAAAATGAGAGCAAAATGATTTCATATACCCTATCTCCTATTATTGAGGCAATATAGGGGAAGAGGGAAGAGTCAAACACCAAATGAGAGCAATGCCTGTACTAGATTTTCCCCTGTAAATCATGAGATTAAATAAAATAGACATGTGTGCTGGCAGTAATGTGCAGAGTGTTTTCTACCAGGAGCCTTTCATAGTAGTTCAGTACCATTTATATCACTCTCTCACAGAAATTAGTAAATTTCATACACTTCACCTGTTTCCAACCATTTAACACTGCCAAAAAGATGACTAGAAATATCACTCTGGGTGATGTCCCTTAAATTGAAATCAGAGTATTGTTTTTGATTACATTCATTGTATGAAAGTAAGACATCTGGAGGGTAGAAGAGAGGGAACATCACATAATGAATGTGATTACTATTAGTTCCTTATGTTTATGAAAATTAAATCAAACTTTGTGGTCTAACATTCTGGAAGATAGTCTTGCAATATCAATAATTTGTTTTTTATATATACACTACAGATTGAATAAAATATTGATTATCCTGTAAGTACATGGAAGCGAACAATAATATCGAACTTACAGTGATGGACATTTGTCATGTCAATCTCCCTCAGCAGCAGTGGAACTTGCTGATCAATGCCATTTAAGAAAGAACAGATATTCATTATTAATAAATATGACAAATCTGAATGTGGTAATTAAGAAGAAATAAATTGAGTTGTACTTTATTCCAAGGGGAAAACGTGTCAGGATTCATTGCTGCAATCATTTAATTAATGTTTTAGTGTAATTCAGAAATAGTAGAAAGATAGAGAACTAGCATATTCTACACAAAATTCCAGCAGGGAATAAGGTATTTTAGGGTTAAAAAAATTGCTTCCATGCTGAGCTCATTACCTGCTTAATTATGGCCATGTAAGGTTTGAGTGAAATTCATATATTTCTGTTCAAACATAAAGTGTGATTGTTTGAATGATGATCACAGGCAATTAAATATTTGGTTTCCAGTATGGGGGACAGGGGAGCTTAGGAGGAGTGATTCTGTGGGTTCTAAGTTCTCACATTTCCACTTGCACTCTTTGCTTTCTTCTTCTAGCTCAATATATGAACCATCAGCCTCCTGCCCCAACCCCTGTGCCTGCTGCTTGCTTACATGTAACCCTATTATGTCATACCCTTATTCCTCTGAAACTATAAAATCAAATAAACCCTTTTTCTATAAGTTACTTTATTCATGATATTTTATAATACCAATAGAAAAGTAATATATCTAGCTAAAGGAAAGACTGAAACACTAAATTTTTGGTCTGGTTAAATGTTGATGTCTCATTTAGCTGTAGATATGATTTCTTTTTCTGAAGTACAAGGGGATAGAGTCTGAATAAAACCTCAAAAATGTGAGCTGCTCTATCACCGACTACTAATAATTCACCTTTGTACTGCATTACAGAAACTGAGAATTGTACTTTCCAAAATTCTGCTGTCAGAATTGTTCCAGTATGTTAGCCATTATGTTGCACTTACATAAAAATAGAATGGTATTACAAAATGAGGCCATGTTCATGTACATATGTGTAGTATTATAGCAGGTTCCCACTGTGAGAGATATTCTTTATTTTGATTTCTTATATCTTAAAATATTTTGAGATTAGAATAAAAGATCTTAATTTTTTCTCTTCCTTGTCTCTCTCCAAATCTTGACATATGGCCCTCCTTAGTCTTTTCAACTTTTATTAATTGTTACATATATAAAAATATACATGCAGCAACAGATGTTCCTAAACAAAAAAGAGCAAATTTCTTGGTCTCTATAATCTTACTTGTATACATCTTTCCAGAGCTGACCATTTAGTGCTGGATAACCAACAGATGTGCTCTTCCCTGCTAAGACAATGTTTCCACTCTTAGGATTCATTAGTTGTCTGTAGTTCTTTGCATAAGCTTGCAGGTTCCTGAGTTTCTCATCCACATTAGCATTGTTATTTCTTTGAGATTTTCATATAATATTGTGGTAGTTTGAACAAATATGACCTCATGGGCCCATAGAGAGTAGAATTATTATAGAGGTGGGATTGCAAATTGATACAATCACTCTGCAAATCAGTCTGTCAATTACTCCGTATTGGACATAATATTAACTGAGGACCCTGCTAAGTACTCCTGGGCATATACTCAAAAGATGTTCCAACATATAACAAGGACACATGCTCCACTATGTTCATAGCAGCCTTATTTATAATAGCAAGAAGCTGGAACAGAATAACGGATACAGAAAATGTGGTCCATTTACACAATGGAGTACTACTCACCTATGAAAATCAATGCCTACATGAAATTCATAGGCAAATGGATGGAACTAGAAAATATCATCTTAAGTGAGATAACTCAGTGGCAAATGAACACATGTGGTATGTACTCACCGATAAGTGGATATTAGCCCAAAAGATCAGAATACCCAAGAAACAATTCACACACTATATGAAGCTCAAGAAGAAGGAAGACAAAAATGTGGATGCTTCAGTCCTTCTTAGGAGGGGGAACAAAATACTCACGGGAGGAAATACAGGGACGAAGAGTGGAACAGGTACTGAAGGGAAGGGCATGCAGAGACTGGCCACCTGGGAATCCATCCCATATGTAGCCATCAAGCCCAGTCACTATTGCTGATGCCAAGAAGTTCTTGCTGACAGGAGCCTGATAGGGATGTCTCCTGAGAGGCTCTGTCAGAGCCTCTGTGATACAGATGAGGATGTTTGCAGCTAGTCATCGGACTGAGCATGGGTCCCCAATGGAGGAATTAAAGGACTGAAGGAGCTGCAGGGGTTTGCAACTCTGCAGGAAGAATAACAATATCAACCAGCTAGACCCCCAAGAGTACTCAGAGACTAAACCACCAACCAAAGAGTACACATGGCTCCAGCTGCACATGTAGCAGAGGATGGCATTGTCTGTCATCAATAGGAGGAGAAGCCCTTGGTCCTGTGAAGGCTCCTTTCCCCAGTGTAGGGGAATCCCAGGATGTTAGGTGGGAGTGGGAGCATCTTCACAGAAGAAGTGGGAGGAGTGAGGGGAAATGGGAGAGGAGGGAAAGGGGATAACATGTGAAATGTAAATACCTAAAATGTCCAATAAAAATGTAAAAGAAAAAAAGTGTGGCCTTGTTAGAGTAGCTGTTCCACTGTTGAGGGAAGCATGTCATTGTGGGTGATAGTTCATATCTCAAGCTCAAGCCACATCTTTTGTGGCTTCCTCTTTATGCTGCCTGCTTATCCAGACGTAGAACTCTCCAGTATCATGCCTGCCTTCATACTGCCATGAATCCTGCCATGATGGTTCCAGGGACTGGGGTATTGTTGTGACAGGTATGAGCAAGATTTTCTTTGGAGGAATGTGGGCTTTGAAACTTTGGATAAAAAAGGAAAGAAAACAAAACAAAAGAAAATGGTTGGATGCTTTAAGTGGGATGTAATAGTCCTTAGTAGTGAGAACATGGAGAGCAGTGGTACTGAGGGTGATTTAAACTGGCGGGTAGGCACACTGGGTCAAGGGGTTTACGAGGAGAAGAATATCAATATGTGTCCTAGAGATTGATCTTGTGATATTTATTGATATCTTGTGATATTTGACAATGTGGTTGCTTTTTACCCTTGTCTGAATAGTCTTCCAGAGGCTCAATTGAGAGGAGTCTTAGATTAATTGTGCTGAAGAGAAGATTTCAAAACACCTTAGCATTGACTCTGTCATGTGGTTACTTGTGTTCACTCTTACAAATATCTATAATGAAAAAGGGAAATTTGAACATGGAAAAACATGAAATGTACAGTTCAAGGAGAAAGGGAGCACCAGAAAATGTCAAGTCATGTGTTCAAGGAGAAAAACAGATTAAAGAAAAACCTGATGTAAAATAAAATAAACGGAGTGGTGATGTCAGGACAAAATCCTATCCAGCTAAGCTTCCTATTTGTGAAAAGAAATTTACAGAAAAGCTTAGAGCCAAGTGTGATGGTACATGTCTTTAATTCCAGCATTGGGAGGCAGAGGGAGGCAGATTTTTTCCCTTCTGTTTAGGAAGTCTTCTCATGTGTCAGTGAGTTCAAGGATGCTCCATGGCTTTTCTATCAGGTTCAGTGTACCTGATTTTATGTTAAGGTCATATTTTCTACAGAGTAGTAACTTTGGATTTTTTTAATTAACTATTCAGTTTAAGGCCTTCCTGGTCTACAGAGCTATTTCCAGGACAGTAAAATTAGGGACTGAAAGAAATGACTGAGAACAGAAAACTGGTGAAGATGTAGTTGACAATGGGCCATGTTCCAGTTCCACCAAGCAGCAGAACATGGCAGCTCTGTACAATGATTTTGGCTTTGGAGTAAAGGATTGAAGAAAGTTCTTCTGGAATCTCTTTCTGCTACTCAGGAAAGCTGTTAAGAACAGGCAAGTATCTGAGGTATTGCTTCATGGAGGCTGTTAAGTTGAAGCCTGGATTCCTTTAGAGACCCTAAAATATTAGCAATGCCAGAACTGTGGAAACCTGCTAGATATATTCTATGAGAAAATGGTCTTACCTAATGCACTGACAAGAAAGATTGCAAAAACTCTAAAGGAAAAAAATTAAAGGAATGAACATGCAGAAACCCAGGGCCTCCATAAAAAAGACAAAATCAGTGAATAATATGAATACAAGAGGGAGAAGAAACCAGGTTAAGGCATAGAAGTATTTTTTTAACTGAATATTTTATTTATTTACATTTCAAATGTTAACCCTTTCCTGATTTCCCTTCTGGAAACCCCCTATCCACATCCCCTTATCCTACTTCTCTGAGGGTGCTCCCCCCATACCTACCCACTGCTGCATTCCTCTACACTGGGACATCAAGCTTTCACAGGACCAAGGGCCTCCCCTTTGATTGATGGTCAGATAAGCCCCTCCTGCTTCTTCAGTCCTTCTCCAAACTCCTCCACTGGGGTCCCTGTGATCAGTCTGATGTTTGGCTTCAATATCTGCATCTGTATTGGTCAGGATCTGGCAAAGCCTTTCAGGAGACAGCTGTATCAGGCTCCTGTCAGCAAGAACTTTCTGGTTTCAGCAATAGTGACAGTGTTTGGTGTCTTCACATGGGATGGATCCCTTGGTGAGGCAATCTCTGAATGGCCTTTACATCAATCTATGCTCTACTCTTTGTCCCTGTATTTCCTTTAGATAGGAGCAATTCTGAGTTAAAACTTTGGAGATGGGTGGATGGACCCAGTCCTCAATTGGGGGGGGGAGAGGTAAACTCTGGAAATGGTCTCGACAGGTTCTCCCTCCCCTTTGTGGCATATTTCAGCTAATGTCATCCCTGTGGGATCCTGAGAGGCTCTTGCTATCCTGGCATCTGGGACTTTCTGGTTACTATACCCAGTTTCCCATCTCCAATTGCTACACAACTCTGTTCCATTTCCTGATCCTCTGTATATCTTCTCCATCTTCTCTTATATCTGATTCTGCCACTCCTTTCTCCCTCCCCCTCCTCTCTTCATCACAAATTCATCACATCCTCTACTTCCTTTGATTATTTTGTTCCCCTTTCTAAGTAGGACTGAAGTATTCATTATTTGGTCTTCCTTCTTCTTAAGCTTCATGCACTCTGTGAGTTGTATCTTGGGTGCTCCAAGCTTTTGCTTAATAGTATTATCAGTGAATAAATATGATGTGTGTTCTTTTGTGATCTCACACAGGATGATATTTTCTAGTTCTATCCATTTGCCTGTGAGTTTCATGAAATCATTGGTTTTAATAGTTGAGAAGTATTCCATTGTATAAATGTACCAGTGTCCTGGAAGCAGTAGGGCAGTCAACGAGGGTGCAGAGGGTACCTGGAAGAGAATGGGGGACAAGAGATGCGAAGAAGGATGCCCAGACAAAAGTCTGATCAAGGCGACAATTCTATTTTTTTCCCAAGGCTGAATTTATACCATAGCAGCAGTAACAGAGAGAGGGGGGGAGTGGGAAACATTTACGCAGGCCAAGGACACAGCTCTCTTGTGGTCAGCTGATATCAACAGGATGTTGGTTTTTCAGAAAGATTACAGGATGTTGGTTTCTCAGAAAGGTTACAGGTCATATCATTGGGCATCCTGAGGTAAGATGTATTTCTCAGCAAGGCCACAACTTTTTCATATCATCATTATTCATCCTGACCAGATTTGTATTAGTCTTCTGCAGCTCACTGGGGATTTTCCATGAACCCTGTCATACTTAACTCTAACTATACTGTTAACATCAATAATGGAGGGTTTTAAGGGCATCACTCCCAACATACCACATTTTCTGTATCCAATCCTCTGTTGAGAGACATCTGGGTTGTTTCCAATTTCTGGCTATTAAAATTATGGCTGCCATGAACATAGTGGAGCATGTGTCCTTATGTCATGTAAAAACATATTTTGGGTATATTCCCAGGAGTGATATAGCTGGGTTTTCTGGTAGTATTATGTCCAATTTTCTGAGGAAATGCCAGACTGATTTCCAGTGTCCCAGCTTGCTATCCCTCTAGCAATGGAGGAGTGTTCATTTTTCTCCACATCCTTTCCATCAACTGCTGTCCCGTGAGTTTTTGATCTTTGCAATTCTGACTAGTGTGAGGTGGAATCTAAAGAGTCGTTTTGACTTGCATTACTCTGATGACTAGGGATGTTGACATTTCCTTAGGTGCTTCCCAGCCATTTGTTATACTTCGTTTGATATTTCTGTTTTTCTCTGTACCCCATTTGTAATGGGATTATTTGATTCTCTGGAGTATAACTTCTTGAATTCTTTGTGTATATTGGATATTAGGCCTCTATCAGTTGTACTGGTAAAGATCTCTTCCTAATCTGATGGTTGCCATTTTGTTCTAATGACAGTGTCATTTGCCTCACAGAAGCTTTGCAGTTTTATGAGGTTTCATTTGTTGATTCTTAATCTTAAAGCATAAGCCATTGATGTTTTGTTCAGGAAATTTTGCCCTATGACCATGTATGTGTTCAAGGCACTTCCCCACTGTCTCTTTCAGTAGCTTGAGTATATCTGGTGTTATGTGGAGGTCCTTGATTCTCTTGGACATGAGCTTTGTACAAGGAGATAAGAATGGATCAATTTGCATTCTTCTATATGCTGACCTCCAGTTAAACCAGCACCATTTGCTGCAAATGCTATCTTTTTTTCCCATTGGATGGTTTTAGCTTCTGTCAAAGATCAAGTGATCATAGGTGTGTGGGTTCATTTCAGGGTCTTAAATTCTATTTCATTGATTGACCTGCTTGTCTCTGAACTAATACAGTGCAGTTTTTATCTATAGTATTCTGTAGTACAGCTTGAGGTGAGGGATGGTGATTCCCCCAAATGTGCTTTCATTGTTGAGAATAGTTTTTGCTATTTTTGGTTTTTTGTTAGTCCAAATGAATTTGAGAATTGTTCTTTCTAACTCTACAAAGAATTAAATTGGAATTTTGATGGGGATTGCATTGAATCTGTAGACCGCTTTCAGCAAAATGGCCATTTTTACTATAGTATTCCTGTCAACCCATGAGCATGGGAGATCTTTCTATTTTCAGAGATCTTCTTTAATTTCTTTCTTCAGAGAATTGAAGTTCTTGTCATACAGATTTTTTACTTGCTTGTTTATATTCACACCAAAGTATATTATATTATTTTTGATTGTTGTGAGGGGTGTCATTTCCCTAATTCCTCAGCCAACCACTTTGCTTAAGTTGTTTATCACATTTAGTTTTTCTCTGGTAGAATTTTTAGGGGCACTTAAGTATATTATCATATTAATTGCATAAAGTGATATTTTGATTTCTTCCTTTCAAATTTGTTTTTACCTTTGACTACCTTTTGTTGCCTGATTGCTCTGGATAGGAATTTAAGTACTATATTGAATCGGGAGGGAGTGGGCAGCCTTGACTTGTCTCTGATTTTAGTGGGATTGCTTCAAGTTTCACTCCAATTAGTTTGATGTTAGCTACTGGATTACTGTACATTGCTTTTGCTATGTTTAGATATGAGCCTTGAACTCCTGATCTTTCCAAGACTTATCATGAAGTGGTGTAGAATTTTGTCACATAGGTTTTTTTTTTTTTTGAGTTTGTTTAAATAGTGGATTACATTGATAGATTTCCAAATATTGGACCATTCTTGCATCCCCTAAGATTCAGCCTACTTGATCATGGTCAATGATTACTTTGATGTTTTCTTGGATTTGGTTTGTAATAATTTTATAGAGTATTTTTGTGTCCATATTCATGAGAGAAATTGGTCTGAAGTTCTCCTTCTTTGTTGGGTTTTTGTGTGGTTTAAGTATAAGCATAATTGTGACTTCATGGAACAAATTAGGTAGTGTTCATTCTGTTTCTATTTTGTGGAATAGTTTAAAGAATTTTGGTAAGAGGTATTCTCTGAAGGTCTGATAGAATTCTACACTAAACCCTCTTTTCCAGGGCTTTTTTTGGTTGGGAGACTTTTAATGACTGCTAAAATTTCCTTAAGAGTTATGGGACTGTTTAGATGGTTTATCTGACCCTTATTTAACATTAGTACCTGATATCTGTCTAGAAAATTGTCTATCTCCTCCAGATCTAGTTTTGTTGAGTATAGGCTTTTGTAGTAGGATCTAGTGATTTTTTGAATTTTCTCAGTTTCTGTTGTTATGTTTCCCTTTTCATTTCTGATTCTGTTAATTTGAATACAGTCTCTGTGCCCTCTGATTAATCTGACTAAGGATTTATCTATCTTGTTGATTTTCTCAAAGAAACAGTTCCTCGTTTTGTTGATTATTTGCATAGTTCTTTTTGTTTCTACTTGGCTGTTTTCAGCCCTGAGCTTGTTTATTTCCTGCCTTCTACTCCTCTTGGGTGTATTTGTTTCTTTTTGTTCTAGAGCTTCTAGGTGTGCTATGAAGTTGCTGACATATGTTCTCTCCTGGTTTGTTTGTTTGTTTGTTTGTGTGTTTGTTTGTTTGGAGGCACCCAGAGCTGTGAGTTTTCCTCTTAGCACTGCTTTCATTGTGTCTCATAAGTTTGGGTATGTTGTGCCTTCATTTTCATTAAATTCTAAAAAGTCTTTAATTTCTGTATTTCTTCCTTGACCAAGTTATCATTGAGTGAAGCATTGTTCCACTTCCATGTGTATATGGGCTTTCTGTCATTTTTGCTATTGAATACCAGTCTTATTTCATGGTGATCTGATAGAATGAATGTGGTTATTTCAATAGTCTTGTGTCTGTTGAGGCCTGTTTTTTTTTTACTGATTATATGCTCAGTTCTGCTGAAGGTACCTTGAGGTTCTGAGAAGAAGTTGTATTCTTTTGCTTTAGGATGAAATGCTCTATAGATATATGTTAAATCCATTTGTTTCATAACTTTTTAATTTCTCTATGTCTCTGTTTATTTTCTGTTTCCATGATCTATCCATTGCTGAGAGTGGGATGTTGAAGTCTCCCAATATTATTGTGTGAGGTGCAATGTGTGCTTTGAGCTTTAGAAAAGTTTCTTTTAGAGCATAGATATTCAGAATTGAGAGTTCATCTTGGTGGATCTTTGCTTTGATGAATATGAAGTATACTTTCTTATGTTTTTTGATAACTTTTGATTGAAAGTAGATTTTATTTGCTATAAGAATGGCTACTCCAGTTTGTTTCTTGGGACCATTTGCTGAGAAAATTGTTTTCTAGCCTTTTACTCTGAGGTAGTTTCTGTCTTTGTCTTTGAGGTGTGTTTCCTGCATGCAACAAAATACTGTATCCTGTTTATATATACAGTCTGTTAGTCTATGTCTTTTTATTGAGGAATTGAGTCCATCAATGTTGAGAGATATTAGGGATCAATGATTGCTGTTTCCTGTTGTTGCGGCTGTTGTTATTGTTGTTAGAGGTGGAATTATGTTTCTGTGGCCCTCCCCTTTTGGGTTTGTTGCACAAATATTACTTTCTTGCTTTTTCTAGGGTATTGTTTCCCTCCTTGTGTTGGAGTTTTCCATCTATTATTCATTGTAGGGCTCGGTTTGTGGAAAGATATTGTGGAAATTTGGTTTTGTCATGGAAGATCTTTGTTTCTCTTTCTATGGTAATTATGAGTTTTGTTGGATATAGTAGTCTGAGAAGGCATTCATATTCTCTTAGGGTCTGTATTACATCTCCCCAGAATCTTCTAGCTTTCATAATATCTCTTGAGAAGACTCGTGTGATTCTGATAGGTCTGCCTTCATATGTTACTTGACCTTTTTTCCTTATTGCTTTTAATATTCTTTCTTTGTTTTGTGCATTTGGTTTTTTGACTATTATGTGGCGGAAAAAATTTCTTTTCTGGTCCAGTCTATTTGGAGTTCTGTAGATTTTGTGTATATTTATGGGCATCTCTTTCTTTAGGTTAGGGAAGTTTTCTTCTACCATTTTGTTGAAGATATTTACTGGTCCTTTAATTTGGCAATCTTAGCTCTCTTCTATATCTATTATCCTTATGTTTGATCTTCTTATTGTCTCCTGGATTTCCTGGATGTTTTGGGTTAGGAGCTTTTTGTGTTTTGCATTTTCTTTTATGGTTGTGCCAATATTTCTATGGAATTTCTGCCCCTGTGATTCTCTCTTCTACTTCTTATATTATGTTGGCCATGTTTCCATCTATGATTCCTGATCTCTTTCCTAGGTTTTGTATCTCCAGTGTTGTCTTCCTTTGTGATTTCTTTATTGCTTCTATTTCCATTTTTAGATCCACGATGGTTTTGTTCAATTCTTTCACTTGTTTCGTTGATTTTTTTTGTTTGTTTGTTACTTCTTTAAGGGCTTCTAGCTGCTTATCTGTGTTGTCCTCTATGTCTTTAAGGGAGTTACTTATATCCTTCTTAAAGTCCTCTAACAACATCATGAGTTGTGATTTTAAATAAAAATCTTGCTTTTTGTTGTGTTGGGGTATTCAGGGCTTGCTGTGTTGGGGAAAGTGGATTCTGATGATGCCAAGTATCCTTGATTTCTGTTGCTTGTGTTCTTGTACTTCCCTTTTGCCATCTGCTTATTTCTGGTTTAGGTGGTGTTTCTGTCTCTTACAGTGACTGGACCTTCCTATAAGCAGTATCAGTACTACTAGGAGACCAACTTTCTCCCAGTGGTACCTAGGTCCAGAGAGCTGTGGCACAGGGTAAGCTCTGGGCACAGGCAGATACTGGAAGGATCCTGTCCATACTGCTCCTCAATTTCTTTGTCCTGAGGGCTCTAGGTGAGTTCCTCTTGGGTCAGGAATGTGAGCAGAAATGGTGGTCTCACCTGTGCTTTCAGGAGTGTCAGCACTTCTCAAAGTCTGGATATCTCCCAGTGGGTCTGTGTACAGAAAGTTGTGGCTCAAGATCAATTCAGGGCTCAGACAGAAACTAGAAGCAGGGCCATAGGTCTTATGCACCACAAAGAACCTAAAAATGGCTCCCATAGAACTTTCTATGTTGATATTAGAATAGGAGATTCTATAGTACCTGCAAATATCTTAGGCTCTGTAGACAAATTATGGTAACTGTTATATATTAAATGATTAAGATGTGTAGGACTTATTTAAAGTGTAAATGTAAACTTGAATCACGGTACAGGTAATTTGTAATTAGAACAACAAGACACTTTTAGCATTTTTCATTTCTGGAAAGGCTTTTATTCTTCATCTATCCTGCACGTTCTATGAAGTATAATTTTTTGGTGACCTGAACTATATGGTCATATGTAAATATATCTGTACATGTTACAGATTTTATTTCTGTATAAAACAGCATTGCATTAAGAATGAACTTAGCAATTTGGTTGTAAAACTCTATGTGGAAATAGTATTCTTCATTTCTTGTATATTTCTGACAAATTCTGGTAGGATAGGATCAATAATTGCTATTGGGTAATCTAATTTCCTTTTTAATGTTTTAAGGTTTTTTTTTTTTAGAAATTTTGACAAGAAATCATATCTGACTTGGAATAAAGGTAGAAGGATTGAATCACCATTTTACTACAAATGTGGTAATGGGGACAATCTTGGTTAAGGACTCTGAAAGTTTATTATCACCACTTCTGAATGAGTGTCAGATGATGATAGAAGTTCACAGCAAAGAAGATACTACAGTAAAACTTAAACAAAATCTAATGCAACGTGCAATGGTTCCCTGCATTTCTATTAATTGTTTATTCAACCAATAGATGTCATATACAAGAGCATGGATGGAGGGAACATACTAATGATTGCTCTATAATCCCTAACCTTTCTTTGTGATAAATTAAATTTCTATATTCTGGAGCTCTTACATAAAGTATCCATGTATTTTTCCCCTACATGATGAACTTTCTGGGCTGGTTCAAGATGTTCAATCCCACCCAGGGCCAAATGACAACATGATCTGTTTCTTCCTTGTTGGTTCTGGTAGCTTGCTGGGTCTGAGAGGCACAGGGATGACACTGTGATTAAATCCACAGCTGTTACCTCTTCATTTTCCATAACTGATTGCATATGGAGGGCCTAGCCTAGCAATACATCTCCACTCCGAGCAGTTAGTCCTGGGGGAGTCTTACCTATCTCTGGGATATGCTGAATCATCTATACCTGCATTTTTGTTATATCTTACATGTGTATAACTCTCTTAAGGCCTCAGTCATAAGTGAGATATATGTATCAAACTTCCTTTCCCCAAGTTTCAGAGAATGGTAAAGAAACAGGACCAAAAATATTCTAAGAGCCAGAAGTTAGAAAGATATACTATGAAACAATGTCTTCTGAGCCATGGCATGATAGGTATATTTATGAACTAAGTATACATAAGCCTGAGAAAGACTCTATAAGATCAAGCCAATCAACATTTCAGCATGTATGGGGGTGATCTCAAGATCCATATCTGAAAACATATTGACAGATGTTGTCTGCTAAAGGAAGAAGTCAGTTTTCTTTAGGGGTGTGATCCATGGTACGTTGGCCATGTTCAACTAGATAGCCTTATACTAACTGGACATAGAAGTTTATTAAAAAAGCAGAGCATAAAGTTAGGAGAAGAATGCTGACATGGTCCAACAGGAATTGGAATAAGGAAGTGGAAGTAGATATGATCATAATATATTGTATACAAAATAAAAATTCCAAATAATAAATAAACAGTATTCTATGAAAAGTGACAGTGGCCATGAACTATTTAGAAGCCACGAACAGAAGCCTAGGAAAGATTAATATCATTAATAATTTATTTTGAAGGAAATCAGTTTGGCAAAACTTTATGTTAATTATTGTATCCTTAAAGACTTCTGTCCTACAGAGGCAAATAATTACATAAAATAATAGGGATAATGATAAAAACAACCACTACACAGAAATTCTTTAAATATTAGTTCCTTTGCTACTTGAATCTGATCTTACTCATGCAAGAAAGTCTGTTTAAACTTGGTGAGTTTCAAAACACCAACATAATGAAAGAAAAGTAACAACCAAAGGAATAAACGTAGCAGAGGTACTGCTTGGGTCTGAGAAGTTCAGCAGTTGAGTGAGGCAAATGAGCAAGATCAAAGCAGGGTAATAATGGAGGAGAATATATTGTGTACAAGGCTATAAAATATAAACAGAGAAATATTCATGGAAGAGATAATATATGAAGAGATAGGAGAAGATACCTTACAGAATGTGTCCTGGATAGATTCTTCCCTCATAGCCTTCAGGTGGAAACAACACTTCTCACACATATATCTTGAACATCTGGTTTCCAATTTTGTGAGAAAAAAATTCTGTTATACTATTGGTTTATAAAGTGATCATTGCAAAACTTTAACATAAATACTGAAATTAACCTTCCATGTTTTAGCACACATATTTTAAATATTCAAAGCATGGTACAATCATTAGAAAATGTTTTGATTAAAATAAAACATCTTCGTAATTTCATAGTATAAATTCTCATTACTCTTATGACATCATTTACAATAAGCCTTCAAGAAAGAATAGAGGGTCAAATATTTCCTGATTGAAATGTTCATGTAGAATCAAACAGTCTGACTCAAAGTAGGGGAGATAGACACAAAATGAAGGCAGTTGTTCGGGGTCTTACCATGCTTTTCTTCACCATTTGGACCCAAGTAAGGAGTACATGCATATATTAAAAATGATTTTGTCAGACGACCTCAAGAAAATCCTCCAAAATGGGTGGGAATCTGGACCATGATAGTGTTGAACACCAGCATTTTACTTCTATTACCATCTTTATACTTCTATTTCTCCTTGAAAAGTTACTGAATTTTCTCTAAAGTTTTCATTGTTGTTATCTTTTTATCCAATTAAATTCCATAAAATAGTATTTGTTTGGCTCCATTTAGATTAAGTGAATATCCCTAATATAATCATTTAAATACACCATCATATAGTTTGAAAATGATTTCCAGTACTCCGTGGGTACTTTAGTTGGTATTGTTTGTCTTACCTAGCATTTCTACTGCTGTGACAAAACACTATAACCAATAGAAATTTGGGTAAGAAATAAGGTATTTATCTTACTCCTGGTAGTCTATCATTCAGACAAGTCAGCTCAGCAACTTGAGGCAGAAGCCTGGAGGGAAGAACTGATGCAGAAGCCATGGAGGAGTGTGGTGCAGTCCTTCAGAACTTGCTCAGCTTTCTTTCTTATTTTCTTTATTGGTTATTTTATTTACTTACATTTCAAATGTTATTCCTTCATCCTTGTTTCCCCTCCCCCTACACCCTATACTACTCCCCTCTCCTTTGCTTCTTTAAGGGTGCTCCCTCATCCACCCACTCTTGTCTTAAAACCCTAGCATTTCCTATGCTGGGACATCAGGGAATCAACCTGCTTTCTTACAGCACCAGGACACCACTACCTATGGAATGGGCCCTTCCACATCAATCATCAATCAAGAAAATTCATCACACATTTCCCCAAAGGTAAATCTAGTGTAGACATTTTTTCAATTGGGTATCCCTCTTCTAACATGTCTCTATATTGTGTCCAATTAACAAAAATTAGCCTGCACATTGTAAATGGTGAATTGACTCTGGGAAATTTCTTTCAAAGGTTCCGTATAACCTGTGGTCATTACAAGAGTAGTGTAAATGAATCTCAAAGGAATCACTTATATCCGTTAGTCTTCTGTGATTCCTTTCATGGTGCAACTGTTATAGGTAATCTCTAGGAAATAATCCAGTGCACTTATTATGAAGTATTATGGTGGAAAGAGGAAGACAAATGGTACTTAAGAAATCCAGAGTATCATAGACAATCCATATTGTCACTGACACTCATCAATGAAATAGAAACTGCTTTACTCCAAAAAGAAAAAGAAAAACTGCATGTGTTTTCAAGAGACTTGTTTCTATTATGCGTTATTTATATGAAAGTCTCCAATTACTAAAAAGTGTTCACTGCCTCTAAAATAAAGGCAAGAGACAGATCAGCAGAAATAGAGAGTAGCAAAGGTGAAGTAGTCCTTGTAGTTTGGGCCTCTGCTCATCTGTGATGATGAATAGAAAACACTTCCTGTTCTCAACTATAGATACTTTATTTTTTAATGCTGAATCTTTTCTTCACTAGAAAGGCTAGGTGTAGACATACTTGTTTACTTCACTAAAGCAATGCCATTTACAGCATGAAAACAAACAAGAGGCCCATCAGTCAAGAACTTTCACCTCTACACAGTAATATAGATTAAGTACCCTAAAAGTTCCTCTACTAAAGAATAAGTACATTCAGGAAAGTATAATTTTTAACAAATTACTAAAGCTAAGTAAAAATATAGTCAAATGATAAGAAACAGTGAAATGAAACAGAATTGCAAATACTTTTTCAGGCAAATGCAAAACAAACAAACAAAAACCCAAACCAAAAAAGTCTTCAAGTTTTTGGGTCAGACAACTGCAAATATACTAGCATTGTGCAACGAGGGGTGAACTTCAAAGCTCAGTAGAGAGAACATCTAGATGGGAAGTGAGTTAATGTTAGAAGAAGAAGCTGAAATTTCTGCCTGAACCAGGTTGTGAAAGATCCAAGTTGCTTATACAGACTGAAGAGCTGAGATGAACACGGTGTATCATCACCAGCCACTGAGTTCCTATAGAAGAATTTTACACTTCAGGAAGAAGGGAGATGCACACAATAAGAGAGTCTGGGATGAAACAAGACCTGATGGTCACAGAAGCTGAGTAACGTGCTAATTATGCAGCCTCATAGTGCTGGTATGATATGATGATAATGGTCATGGTGGGTGCCCTGCCATTTAGGGATTTAAAATCAAAGAAATTATCCTGGTCTACTATAACATTGAATCAGGTGAGCAAGAACTATATATTTTTGTGTTTGATTTAGAAAAAGAGATAAAGTTTACATTTCACATAAGGAAAATTTAAATGGTAAGCAGCTTTAAAAATGGATATAGCACTTCCAGTATACTAAAGGAAGAGAGTGATATAAACTTATTTTAAAAAATAAAATGTAGGAATTGAGGGAACATGGGCATGGTGGTATATGACTTTAATCCTAGCAACCGGGAGGCAGAGGCAAGTATATTTTTGAATTCCAGGACAGAGTGAATCCAGAACAGCCAGGACTCCACAGAGAAAACTCGTCTCAAAAAATAAAAACAATAAAAATAAAATAAAGAAAAGAAAAGAGGAGAGAGAGAGAGAGAGAGAGAGAGAGAGAGAGAGAGAGAGCGAGAGAGCGAGAGAGAGAGCGCCTCCAGAATGTACCAGAGACCTGGGAGGTGAGAAACTCACAGGATTCAAAGGGAGGGACCTCAGGTAAGAAGGAATTTGTAGAGTCCACCTCCAGCAGAAAGACTGGGCATCAAAGGAGAAATAGGGTTGCCATCCCACAGTCAAAACTCTGACCCATAATTATTCCTGTCTGAAAGAACTACAGGGACAAAATTGGAGAAGATATTGAGGAAAAGGGGGTCCAGAAACAGGCCTAATGTGGAAGCCAGCTCAAGAGGAGGCTCCAAGGCCTGACATTATTTTACAGAGGCTATGGAGTGCTCAGAAAAAGAGACACTAAGACTGCCTTCCTAAGTACCCAACAAGTAGCTGAAAGCGTCAGAGACAGATATTTACACCCAACCAATGGAAGAAGTTTTGGATCCCTGTGGTGGGTGAATTAGGGAAAAGCTGGAAGAAGCTGAGAAGGGCACCCTGTAGAAGGACCAGCAGTCTCAACTTACTTAGACTCCTGAGAGCTCACAGACATTTGACCACCAACCATTCGAGAGATAAAATAAAATTTAAAAAAAAGAAGAAAAAAGAAAAGAAAAGAGAGGGAGAGAAAGGGAGGGAGAGAAAAGTTGATAAGAAGAACAGCAAATAGAAATAAGTAAGAAAATGTGGAAATAAATTCGAATTTAATGAAGTTAACACATGCGGACTGAAAACATATATCTTTAAGATCCTCAAACTCTCAAAATATTTTAAACAAATACATGAAAAATACCTTAAACTCATTTTTGAACATGCATACCTTATCAATCCACCTTGAACAAGGAAGTGAGGACAGAAATAAGGAATGTGCAGGTAAATTTTCTTGTTCCTGTGATTGGGAAAAAAGATGCAAGAAAGGCATCATTGTGTCCAGCCCCTTTTCAGCATCATTCTGAATAGGAGTTAGAATCTTGAGTTTATTGATTTCCCCAATAAAAGAATCAGAAGACAAAATCCAAGGTTGAAACCAGGGTGGTGGTAGAGAGGATACTTAGAGAAAATTCCCTGATTTTCTCCAGAAGAGCTGCTCCCATATTCCAAGTGTATGAAAGTGATTACAGTAAGCTAAGAGTACTGCACCTGTGGATTTTTGCTATGGAAGAAAATTAAGTCCATACAGCCTTTTCCTCTGCACCATTTTTAGCATGAGCTTTTCTGTTAAGACACAGAACGTTAGGAATGAATAATGACACTTCTACCCACAGGAGAGAATCAAGTGAATGTGACTCCACTTGGCTTTAAACTAAGACAGAACTGTGTTCTTATCTGAAGTCATAAGAAGAATGTGCTTTGGGACTCTTGAAAACCCTGAGGAATGGAGCTAGTAATAACTAGAGGATGCTTCAAATTCTAGGTAGCAACATGCAATAGAGCAGAGATGAAGGTAAAAGAATGATTGCAGTTACAATACAGTCAATGACATATCTAGAAATGCTATGATAATTCACATGGTAAAGTACACAATCTAAGTCGAAATTTATGTATATTTATATTGATATATGTGTGCACATGTGTATATGTATACACACATATATTTATGTAATATATGTGTGTATGCATATACAATATACAAATATGTGTGTGTTTTAAAATGGTTAGTTACATTAACAATGTTGTGGTTTATACTGTGATTTGGTCTCTACATTCTGACAATTGTCAGATATAATGATTTTATTTCATTGTCTTGCAAACTCAGTTGTATTTCAAAATAGTGACTTACTGGGCAGGGAAATTACCCACTCTGGTGCCTCATGGAGAAGATGGTAAGATTTCCTGCAACAGAAACAGTTGTAACTTCATACAATAAGAAGTATTTGGATTAAGGATGCCTATGTTTTTTCAAATGCCAATCTCTGTCTTCATTTATTTAGAATCAGTTTGGCCAGAACTAGGAGATTGATTGAGATTGTATATAACCTCAGAGAGTATTGAACTCAGTGAAGCATTCCAGGGTCTTAAGGTTTCAGAGTGTTAGGTAAAATCACAATGTTTTGATATTGTTACCATTGGGAATCACCAAGCTTCATTCATGTTTTTTTGCATATGTTGAGTAACTGCTATGTATCACAGTGCATGTCATACTGATGATCCAGGGATAAAGGACGGTTAGAAGAAATTTAGCTTGGGGCACGAAACTTTAAAGTCAACTTCAAACAATGATGCAATGCAATGAAGAACAGTGAGTTGTATGAGCTCAAGATAGGACCTCTGGCTGCAGAAAGAGAATTTAAACATTAAGTCTTTCCTGGGAGGAAACAAAGGCATTTCAACCAAAAGGCAAGAAATGAGAGATGAGGGAAGTAAATAAAGGGGAAATGATATTAATGGGTCATTCTTGACCAAGCCCTGTCTAGTTTCTTGGTTCTGAGATTTATTAGAACTGGTTTGGATCATATCTTCTCCCCACCCCTTCCCTTCTCACCAACGGACATGCTTCTCAGGAATGCAAGTATGTATTTTAAGTTCAATGAAGGGTAACACAGTGAAGTTAGGCAGACAATATGTCACGATTGAAGGTATATTTCATAACAAACCATTCATCTAAATATCTTAAGATCTATTGAGGGAAGATGAATTGGTATTTATAGATAGATATTCTAATGCACTCTACTGCTCTAGTTTGATTTCTGTTGCTACCCAAAGCAATTAGGCAGAAAAGGGTTATTTAGCTTATACTTCCACATCACTTCTCATCACTGAGGGAAGTCAGATCAGGAGCTCAGAAACGAGACCTGGAGGTGGGAACTGATGCAGAAATACAAAGTATGACATTTACTGGATTGCTGTCAGGCTCCCCTTCAGGTGAGCACATGCACAGGTGTGGTATCACTTACAATGAGCTAGGTCCTCCCATGTTGATCATTAATAAATTTGCCCAACAGTTTTGCCTGTTAGCCAATGGAAACATTTTCTCAACTGTTATTCCCTCTTCCCAGATGACCTAAGCTTGTGTCAAGTTGACAAAAACTCAATCAACACACCTATATAGATTAAACCACATATTTTACATACTCATAGCACATAATACCTACAATAAATACATTTTCCTGAAGTGTCTTCATCTTCCCTTATCGTCTCCTTCAATTAGGACCCATCCTTCATCAGTGTGCTCCTTTGGTCTTTTATGAAGTTTAAGTAAGTAAGTAAGCAAGCAAGTAAGTAAGTAAGTAAGTAATAAATGCTGGAAATAAAAGTTAGAAAAGAGGAAGTATTGATATTGTAGTGTTTAGGGAGTCTTTTCTTATTAATAAAAATTATTTTATTTACAACCCACATGTTGCCTCTCTTCACAGTTCCCCCTTACAAAGTTCTTTCCCTGTGCCCCTTCACCTTTGAGATGGTGCCTTCTCTGTCATCCTCCCTTCCTGGGATATCAAGTCTCAAGTGGATTAGCCACTGAGGCCAGACAAGGCAGTGCTCTGCTACATATGTGTTGGATGGCAGGGTAGACTGTGGAGGCTCAGATCAGTCTGTGTGTGCTTTTTGGTTGGTGGGAAGGGGAACATAATAATCAAGGCAGAGGGAGGCATAAAAATGTAACAGGATCAGGTATAGGAGGAGACAGGACAGAAGCACAGATGGCCAGGAAAATGAATGGAAATACACAGATGCAGGGAATGGTAGAGGGGGGAACCTCTAGAAACTCTCAGAGACCTGGGATGGGGAGGCTCTTGGACTCAATGTGGGTGAACTTACCTAAAATGCCCCACAGTGGGAATATGGAACCTGAAAAGTTAGAAGCAGCCTCCAATGGAGGAATGGGGACACCAATCTATCTTCAAAACTTTCAACCAAAAAATGGTTTCTGCCTAAAAGAAATGCAGAGAAAAAAATGGAACAGATCCTGAAAGAATAAATGACCACTGAAATGGACCAACTTGGGATCCATCTCATGGGGGTTCACTTAACCCTGATGCTATTACTGATGCTATGTTGTGCTTATAGACAGGAGCCTAACGTGGCTGTTTTTAACAGCTGACTGATACAGATTCAGATATAGCCAAACATTGAACTGAGTTTGGGGATACCTAGGAAAGAGTTAGAAGAAGGATTAAAGGAACTGTAGGGGATGGCAAACCCATAGGAAGACCAACAGGGTCAACTAACTTGGACCTTTGGAGCTTGCAGAAACTAAGCCATCAGCCAAGGAGGAAGTCTTTTCTTCACTGCAAACAGTAAACCATGAAAATACTTAAATAGATTCAAAGAAATATCTTTTCAGAAACATATTTTACCTGCCATCTATTTATTTTTTTTTTTTTTTTTTTTTTGGTTCTTTTTTTCGGGCTGGGGACCGAACCCAGAACCTTGCGCTTCCTGGTGGCGCTCTACCGCTGAGCTAAATCCCAGCCCCCATCTATTTATTTATCACCCATCTATCTATTATCTATCTACCTATCAATCATCTATCTAATTATCTTTATATCTTCCTACATTAACTTCACATTGTGGAATAGAACTGGGTGACTGGCTGTTTTTGGATTTTACTTTGTATTATTGTTGCAATAAACATGTTTTAACTTTGTAGTTTAATAAAAATATGCATTCTTATAAAAGGCATTGATTCACTGTATTAAAAACAAGCCCATGACATTCCTTTTTGTTATATAAAAATTTATAGACACTGAAAGCATAAAGATGCCCAAGAGACCACCAGACTAGACAGGGCTACATCTAGTTCATGCAGCAGATGCTTGCATTTTCTTTTCTTTATGTTCTCCAGGAATGGAAAGGGTCCCATGGCAGTCTATTCTAGGGTTCAATTATCTTTCCTCTCTTGAAATTTCCTCCTCTAAAAAAAATCAATTCCCCAAACTAAAAGACATTGTTAATAAAAGATTATTTTTAGTCATTATTATGAAACATATGGTTTGAATGATGAAGGGTAAAAAGAAATTCAAATACATGATATGTGTGCCAAGCAGAATATTTCTCTTGAAGGATTTCCAAATAACCAAGCATCTGAAAAAAACTGAAAGGGTTCCATTAGGAAACACAGAGGATTTTAGAGTTCTGACTGCTCTGACATGTTATGGATTCTATGCATTATACTAGTCACCAATTGGGTAAAAAATAATTCTGAGCAAAACAATCTTTATATATAATAAAGAAGTGACAGAATCCTACAACTCTTAAAATAAACCAGAAATCACATTGGATTCATTAAATGTTCTCTAGAAGGCTCCTGTCAGGACCCTGCATTACATATAGAAGCTATCTTGTGGCATTTTGTGCTCAGGATATAAAAAGTTGAAGAAATCAAAGTTTTGGTCAATGTATTGCCACATCCAATGAGAGACTAAGATGTATGAAAGGAAGTCCCAAGTCACTGAGGTCAGATTAGCGCTGACCTTACCCAACCTCACTCTCATTCACATTCAAGTCTCACTAGTGGTTATTCTCATTAAAATGTCAGCCCCGGACGCTTAGGTTAAATTATTAACATTTTAATAAAAACATTTCCAAATAAAGTAGCCCCACAGCATTATCATGAAGGAGACACCATTTGCTGGAATTCTGTCAAAATTGGGAACTATCTTGGAGGGAATACTGTAGATATACATCATTACTTCTCCATTCCTACCTTGTAAATTCAGCTTGTTCATTTTAATTTCTATTCAAAACTAAATAGACAGCTAAATAGACAATTTTCATCTTTCAAGATAGAAAAGAAAGGTTTACTCATACATTATTATATTAAATTTTAAGTGGATACATATAACCCTAAAGAATATTTAAATGCTATAACATGATATGCATGATTCAATTCATAAGTGCATTGTATAGTACTTAAATCAGGTTCAATGTTTATAACTCTTCAAACATCCATTTCACCATAGTAAAAACTTTCCACTGGCTTTTGGAAATCTATGTTAAAAAACCTTCAACTCATTTGTCAATAATAGTAAGTACAGTATTTATTTAATGGAAAACATGAAGAATGCCTGATTTTAATGAAATATTGCCTCATACTCTTTCCAAATACTTGTTATCCTGTTACCATTAAAGTGTCTTATTAAATATTTTACCTAGTTAAATAAAAACTATAAAATATTGATTCATATTAAAAAGGGAGAAAAAGATTCCAGGAACGGGGGCTTAAACAATAAACCACACTAAGATTAGAAGGTGAAGGGCTAAAAAATATCGAGTTTTTGTGTTTGTCACAATGGAGTAGGAGGAATTGTATGTGAATGTACACTGTGGTCAAATGTCTACCAAATGAAGCCATAGGGGTACTGTCTATCATGAAATATTACGATGCCCATTACATATTTTATTCATATGAGCTATTCATTTTCATCCATTAGTTTGGTAGTTTGCTATGAGAAAAGATGTAGATGATTTTTCTCTACAGTGGACTTCAGGCATCTTCTAGAGACAAGCTTGGTTGTCACAAGTAGGGGAGAGATGTGACTAGTGCTTGGCATGCAGGTCAGGCTGCTATGGAATGGTGTAATGGACAACCTGTCTATTATACCAAAGAAACAGTTATGCAACCTGCATTTGAGGGATGCTCAGGTTATTGAACCCTGTACTTCTGCATCCAATGCCTTTTACTTTATTCTTCATTTTCTAGGAAAGGCTCATTACTTGCATGCAAGCCAAAGACCTCCCCACTTATCTGCTCAGACATTACCATAAGAATATTCTTAGTGCAATTCCAAGCCCACATACAAAAACTCCAGTTACAGTCACTCTATTTGCCTCAGGGAATAGACTATGTATGGCTTGTCTTACTTGGTTAGCACTCGGTCTATTGTACACCAAATCATGCTTGGCACTTCACAGCTCTCAATAAACATGCATAGTAAAAGTAGATGGCTTTGGCATTATCATTTGTTATTGGCTCAGTTGTCATCTAAGAATTTTACAGATATTTATCCTATACTCACTGGGCATATGTACACTTGACAGAGTTCATGCTGGCAGAACATGAGCTCACAAAAGGAGGATTCTCATTCTCTGCTATGAGCTTGAATGTGAGATATTGCTGCATAGATTACATATTTGAACACATGGTCTCCCACTCATAGTGCTGTTGAGAAAAAATTGAAGACTTTGAGGTGGCATCTACATACAGAAAGAAAGTTACTGGAAGTGGGTCTTGGGGCTTATAGCCCAGCTCCACTTCCTGCTTTCTCTTTCTTTCTCTGTGCCTCTCTGTCTCTGTCTTCCTCTGTCTGTCTGTTTCTGTCTCTATTTCTCTGTCTGTCTCTTTGTCTCTGTGTCTCTCTTTCTGTCTGTCTCTCTCTGTCTCTGTCTCTGTCTGTCTCTGTCTGTCTCTGTCTGTCTCTGTCTGTCTCTGTCTCTCTGTCTCTGTCTCTGTCTCTCTCTGTCTCTCCTCTCTCTGTCTCTCTCTCTCTCTGTCTCTCTCTCTCTCTCTCTCTCTGTCTCTCTCTCTCTCTGTCTCTCTCTCTCTCTCTCTTTCTCTCCTAACTGACTGAAGATACAATGCAACCAGCTATGTTCAAGCACCTGCCACCTTCACTTCTTGGCCAACTAGAAAGAAATGACATTGAGGCAAAAGAAACCCGCTTCTCACTTAAATTGCCTTTGTCCATTATTTGATTACATGAACAAAGAGCAAACAAAGAAAAGTGTACATTTTGAAACATCAGATGAACCTTGTTTAAAATATGACCATAGCTTCCCATGGAGGTAACCAACACTCGACTTGCATGGGACTTGCTTAATTCACTTCAAGCCTAGAGAAACATTTGTCTGGTACTGGTGCTGTGCATTGTGTTCACTGAAAGATGGATGATCAGTTATTCCTAATGAAAACACAGAACCCAGTCATTCTCTAGCAAATGGCAACCCATAATAAGTAGTGCTCTCAGAGTTCTCCTACAAAATGAAAACTTGAGCATACAGACTCTGCCTCTTTCTCATCTTAATTGTCACTAACACTCACACAATGTGCATATTGTGTACTGGGAAACAGATGATACATAATGGCTGCTGGGACTGAATGCATACTGTGCATTAAGATTTGCTCCCTATGTCTCGGGTCCTCACACACATTTTAAATTAAGACACTTCTTTCTCTTAGCCACTTAGAAATATAGTTCACAATTACATTGAATAAAGTCGCAGGCTGTTATTTAGAAACATAAAACAGGCACATGAACAAATTCACAGCAGGGCAACAATTTTCTTTTACTTTTAACCTCTTTCAAATGCCAACTCACCACTCCATAAATTGCTCTTCAGAGAAAGTAAAGGCTATACAGTTAAAACACACTATCTTGGATCCACTGTGTTGTCAGGAGCGAAGCACACACAGAAATACACACAGCAACCTTAGCTTTCTGGATTGCTTCTTTTGCATTCACAGGACAATTGAGGGTCTTTATACTCATTGGGAACCCAGTGACATGAAGAAGAGCAAATTATTTCCCTGACAATATGGAAATTTTTTCAAAAATATGTGACCCCTGCCAGTAGCAGAGCTCCTGACGCTTGGGAAGCAGGAATTGAACCTACTACTACCAATTTTAATTTTCTCTTCCTTTTTCATTTCAAAAATAGAAAACAGATTCTGGGTCCAAAATTTTGAAAATGGGTTGGTGGCCCCATGTCTCAACTGGAGGCCATGTCTGTCTCCTGAATGTGGCGTCATCAGGTTCATTTCCCCATTGTTGGGCATTTTTGGATAGGGTCACCCCCATTGAGTCCTGGGAGCCTCTCACTTCCCAGGGCTCTAAGAATTTCTAGAAGTTTCCCCTGCCATCCACCCCCCAGTTGGTGCCTATTTCCATTCATTTTCCTTGCCTTTTTGTCTGTCTCCCCCAATGCCTGACCCTGTGCCACTTTTCCCTCTTCCTCCCAAGTTCCTCTCTCCCTATACCACCTGTGATTACTTTATTCTCCCTTGTAAGTCAGATTGAAGTATCCACATTTGGGCCTTCTTGTTAAGCTTCATTAGATCTATGAGTTGTATCATGTGTATTCTGTACTATTTTGCTAATATCCACTTATCAGTACATATCATGCATGTCCTTTTGGGTCTAGGTTACCTTGCTCATGATAATATTTTCTAGTTCAATTCATTTATCTGCAAAATTCATGATGACCTTGTTTTTAATAGCTGAATAGTACTCCATTTTATAAATGAACCACATTTTCTGTGTCCAGTCTTCCGTTGAGGGACATGTGGGTTGTTTCCAGCTTCTGGCTATTATAAATAAAGCTGCTACGAACATAGTGAAACCTGTGTCCTTGTGGAGCATCTTTTGGGAATATGCCCCGGAAAGGTATAGCTGGGTCTGCAGGTAAAACTATTTCCAATGTTCCGAGGAACTGCCAGATTGATTTCCAGAGTGGTTGTACCAGTTTGCAATCCTACCAGGAATAGAGGGCCATTTCTCTTTCTCCACATCCATGCCAACATGTGCTATCATCTGAGTTTTTGATCATAGCCATTCTGATTGGATTGAGGTGGAAGCTCAGGGTTGTTTTGATTTGCATTTCCCTGATGACTAAGGACTTTGAAAATTTCTTTAGGTGCTCCTTGGCCATTGGAGATTTTTCTGTTGTGAATACTGTGTTTAGCTCTGTCCCCCATTTATAATTGGTTTATTTGGTTTTCTGGTGTCTAACTTCTTAAGTTCTTTGTATATTTTGGACATTATCTGTCTGTTGGATGTACGGTTAGTGAAGATCTTTTCCCAATTTGTAGGTTACTGTTTTGTCCTATTGACAGTATTCTTTGCCTTACAGAAAGAAGCTTTTTAGTTTCATTAGGTCCCTGGCCACCTCCCACAGTGCCAAGCTTCAGCCTCTCTCCATGACCCCTGACTTGACTATATTTGGAATGAATTACAATGCAGAATTGGAGTGCTCAGCTGTGATCTAGATCATGAGACTGAAAGACACAAGTTTCTGACCTGGATCATGGAATAGAAATCTTGAGGCATAGTGAAAAGCTTAGACCCAAGCAAAGTAGTCGTGCCTTTAATCCCAGGTGACTAAGGCAAGGAGATCTCTGAGTTTTAGTTCAGCCTGGAACAAAACAAGTTCCAGATCCAGGAGTGGTGGTACATTCCTTAATCTGGGTCATACCTTCTGGAGACCTGCCTAAGGACATTGGAAGAAGGAAGATTTGCTCTTCTTCATTGTATTTACTTGCCTGCACATCTGTTGGAATCTACTTCTACAGATGACTGAAAATAACTGACTGAAATAACTAGCCTTGTGGGACTGAGCGACTATTACATTCTTGGACTTAAAGTTCACAGCTGTGAGAAGATGGACTACAGACTGTAAGCTATCATAATAAATTCCCTCAATATAAAAAGCCATTCCATACACACGTTCTGTGACTCTGGAGAACCCTAACTAATACAACCCCTTTATTCCTTCAAAACAAGTACCACCTGGAAGATTCATAAATATTACCAAGTCAATTAGCAGTTTATGGTACAACCTTAACTATGTCTGGTATATAGTTTCTTTTTGCTCTCATAAAATACTTCCCAGAAGATTTTAAGACAGTGATGTTGGTCTCTTTTTAATCACCACTAATTAATACCAGCTACTCAGCATTAATTGTCCCAGGAACCCCTTCTTGATTTTAAAGCCACAGCCACATTGCCAAATCTGCTGAGTTTCTGCTGCCTGCTGGGGCAGAAACATGGCCACTGTTCTATTATATCTTTCACTATGTGAGCTTGGCTGTCCTGGAACTTTCTCTTAAAATTGAACCTGATCCCAGAGATCTGAATGCCGGTGTCTCCTGAGTGTTGGGAATAAATTCCTATACTACCAAACCTGAACTTAAAACCTTTTTTTTTACCCATTAACAAGACCTTTATGAGTTCATTCCAGATATAGTCAAGTTGGCAACCCAGAATAGCCATCACAATACATGCCTTGTTAGTTTGACATACAATAATATCTCCCTATGTCTAAATATAAACCATAACCAGGTCATAATAACATCTAAAATGATATAACTAGCCCTTGGACATAAACATAGATGGGTGGGATCTTCTACTAGGTCATGACTCCCTTTATTCTATTTAATTTTCTTGAATACAGAAATTAGCTTCATTCTATTTTCTGGTATTTCTTTCTTCTTTAGCTCATACATTTTGTATTTTTCCTTTCTAAGTTTGTAACCCTTGATGAAAATGTTCCTCATAGGATGGAATCACAGCATGAAGTCTACAGTGGGTTGTTTTGAGACTTCTTTGCAATTAATCGGAATCTCTTCACTTTAGCTTCGGGCAGACTCTTCAGACAAGGGCCAAAAGCAGTGACGTTCTTCAGCAAAATATCACAAGAATGATCTTTAGGCAACACACTAAAATTATATTTCTCTAAAACCTCTTGAGCCAGGACCCCAGGATTCAACCAACCCTTAGCACCAATGTCTTCCATATCTCCACTAGATTGGCTTATCAAGCCCTACTTAAAGCATTTTACTCCAAAACAAAATCAAGGTTAGGACTACAACAGCAATACCCCAGACCCTGGAAAAACTTCTGTCTTATTTAGGGTTTTATTGCTTTGAAGAGAAACTATCATCAAGGCTTCCAAGTCCTGCAAGGCCATGGAAGGAATGGCAAGACAGAGTTCCTGCCCTTGGAGCAGACCAGCAGGGTTTGGGCCTCCATGAGTGTTGGCAGTTGCTGTGGACATAGGGCTTATTTGTATAACGATGTACATAATTTCATTTATTTTTCTCCTTTGAGAAATAGTCTCCTTGCCAAAGTTATCAGGGAATGTTCTCTCTCCCAAGGTTAATGACTCCATGATAATCAGAATCAGTACAAGTCTAGGAGACAACATATATCTATGCTTAGCAAAAATGGTAAATACTTTGACCTTCAGGACAGCACTTAAGGCTGTGGAAAAGAACATTGAAAACAAGAGTTTAAAAATATATAATTTCTAAATTATGCAAAAGTATAAAAATGCAATATGAATTATAAGAGGGGCTTCACAGACCTAAAAAATATCAAAGAGAGCTGTAATATGAACCAGCTTGTCAGAAATATATCAAGGAAGGAGATAAAGAAATTTGGGGAGTAGTGATGATAGGGCAAGATCCCACCTGGCTAAATTTATTGTTTATTCTTACAAATGCAGGCAGATTTCAGAATTCAAGGTCATCCTGGGACAAAATGAGATTTGTCCAAGGACCAGTGAATTAATATGCAAATAAAAGACTGGCTTAGAGAGAGCTGAGCTACCTGGATGAGCACATTAAGGGTCTCCAGAAAGCTGTCTGACATAGAACAAAGCCGTCAGCTTGTACTCATGATTTGACTTCAAGCTGTTCTTTCCATCACTCCTGAATACCATTTCTTTATAATCTCTCCCCAAGCTTCAGCTGGACCTTGGCACAGGACAACTCTTATAAGGCAAATATTTAATTGGAGCTAGCTTACAGTTTCAGAGATTCAGTCCATTATCATCCTTGTAGGAAGCATGGCAGACTTCATGCTGTAGGAGGAGATAAAAGTTCTACATCTTGATCCAAAGGTAGCCAAGATTAACCTTAGCAGTCATCCAGGAGGAGAGTTTTTTGTTTTTTGTTGTTTTTTTTTTTTTTTTTTTTTGTTTTTGTTTTTTTTTTTTTTCCTGCACTGGATAGAGTCTGAGCATAGGAGGAGCCACCAGAGCCTGCCTACACAGTGACAGACTTCCTCCAACAAGACCCCACCTATCCCAGCAAGGCCACACCTCCTAATAATGCCTTCCACACATTCTCATTTGGTTACCATTGAATTTTATCACAAATCACTCTTCCTTCTTCCAGCTTCAAAGAGAAAACTACATACACAATACATATCTATCTTTACAATTCTTCAGATGAAGCATCCCATATGTTACCTGAGTTATCCACTACTCTCTGGAATATAGTAATTGTTATTATCAAAAGTTGGTTTCTTTTTTTTCAAGATAGAATTTCTTTCCTACAGTTTAAGTCATGAGTACAATCTTAAGCATTTGTATTATCAAAGTACTTTCCCGATAAACATGCTTAGTGTTCTGATTGTCCATAGACGAATTTCACAGTGCTGTGTTTAGTAATTCGAACATCATATCTCACTCTAGATAGGAGATAACTGATAGCATCAGAAGCCAGAAATGTAGAGGTTCATCAATAGAACAGAACTCAGTTCATTCACTCTGTCTCTTCCTCTTGGAGAAAGGAATTGTCTGTCGCTTATTTTAAAAGACAATAAAGAAATGTATTTCTCATTCGTGAGTGAATTTTTGAAATATTACCAAATATTTCAAAATATGCAGATTATGCTATTCAAGGTTGAATGTGACAGAAGATGAATTCACACATTTTACACTCTTGGTGTTTTTATATAATTTTTAGTTAACTATGCTTTTGCACTAAAAAAAAAAAAAACGACAGTTTAAGATGGTTACCTGTTTTCTGCTACAGTTAGTCACATCAGTAAAAACTTGGTAAAGACTCTTTAATCTTGGGAATCTGAGTCATCCCCTGAGAAGTGAAAAGGAATGTTTGGATCTGCTTGTGAGACATAAATGAGATGTGTGATGGGACCAAATTAGCAAGATCACCAGGTTCTTGCCCATGGAACACACAATAAATTGTTCTATGTAATATCTAAAACTCTCAGTAAATACCCACTGCTTGAATATTTTTAATCCATACAGATATTTTTTAATGGATCCAGTTTCTTATTTCTATCTTCATGTCTTCCCGAAACCACACAAATAGTAACTTTCAGACTGATTTATAAAATTCCAGAGGGAAGACAAATATGTCATGAATTTTTACATGATTATTTTAGAAGTATATTAAGAGAGGAGAGAAGATCTGACAAAACATTACAGAAAATAGCCTTATCACACACTCAATGATAGCCCAAACAACAGCAATGAATCTTCTTTGTTTTCATTGATTTTCCATTCACTTATCCATTTATCAAACAACATACTCCATAGGCTAGAAGACCACTTCAGATCTACTTTCTTCTTTCAGTTTAAACTTTGACAAGTCATTTGCCAAATTTAAGCTCCAGTTTTTGTGTTAAATTTAAGATACTTCTGATGCCTAAAGAGGATGCATATGATATGAAAAACAATCAGAAAATGCCTATAAATATTCAGCATATTAGAAGATTTTATGGTAATTGCTCAGTAAATATCTGGACATTTCCTAATAAACTGATAATTACCTAATAAATCATCTTCTATTCTAAGTCCAGTGCTGTGCTAAACAACCAGGGTACAATTGAAGATATGCTCAATTATATTTATTTTCTGTTCAGGACGACTTTAGGCCAGCATCAAAGGCAGTCATGGAGTCAAGAGATACACATCTTATGATAGTGGCACCAGGCCCTAAGATAATATAATGTGACATGGGACTGATAATTTTTGTTCCTACAAGAGTCAAAGAAAAAGTCTCTAAATGAAGGTGGAATGTTCATCCATTCCCCATCCATTTTGAAGTGAGAATTTGTGCCTATACATTTTCCTTAACTACTATCTCTTTTTAATATCAGGTTTCTTCCTAGTTTCTTTCTTCTTGTGCTTCTACAGTAACTGGTGCGTGTCTCATTTTGATAGGGAGAGTTTTTATTCTTGTGTAAGTTCCAGGACAATGAAGCCAAGAATTTACTCTTGCTATTGTTTCATTCCCAAGGCCTTATACTATAAGATGCCTCATTAAAAACTGTGTACTCCGTGAATGAAGCAAATACATAAGTATAGGAAGAAAGAAAGAAGGAAAGGAAGGAGACAAGAGGAGGGAGGGAGAGAGAGAGAGAGAGAGAGAGAGAGAGAGAGAGAGAGAGAGAGAGAGAGAGAGAGAGAGAGCGCACAGACAGAGGATGAACAAATTCTGGATAGAGAGACACAACAAACATCAAGTCTATGGCAGGCTCCTACTACATTTTTTTCCTTTTTAATTTTGAATCAATGCCCAAACATTTTACACTAAAAACCCATAAGAAATGTATTGAAAATATTTGTAGGAACAATGAAACTTAAATTATCCATTTATTATATAGTAAGAAAAAAATGGCTTCTGGAATCACTTATAACTGTGTTCAGGTTGTGTTCTTGTATATTCTGTATTAGCTCTTAGATTTTTTTCCAGGAGAATAAAAATAATGATGGTGTTATAAGGCTGACTGATATTTTCATTCATGTGTATATGTTCATGTGCATGTAGACCAGAGGTTGATGTCAGTTTTTTCCCCACTACATTTTGAGACAGTTTCTATCATATAACCCAGAGTTTACCAGTTTGACTAGACTAGGGGGCATTAACTCTTAGGAATACCCTGCTTCAACCTGTCTGGATTAGAATTGCTATAATATGCTAATAGGGGATGATTTTTTATGCAGATGTGTCAGGGTGGGACTCAAGTCCCTATGATAACAGTTCTGATTTATAGTATTCATTTCCTACTGACTCATCTTTCTACCCCCACCTTTTGTTCATATAAAATGATTTTATTTGTAAAAAGTATAGATATTTATTCAAAATTAAAAAGGACTAATATGCAGTATTAAATGATATAATATATAGAGAAAGGTCTTTATATACCAACTATTATTGAACACTTATTAATGGCTTCAAATAGGATGAACAAGTTTGAAACAAGGGATACAACTAAGATGCTACAACTAATGTTTTTCTGAAATTGGTGATTTTTATCAGTGAGATGAAATTTTTATAAATTAATAAAATAATTTTCTACTGAAATCACTCTACTTACTTACCTTATAAGAAACATGTTAGTTATAATGTATATCTTAATCAATCACCAATCACTGCCTTAAAACTCTCATTTAAAATATTCTGAATATATTTCATACTTGACCCAAAGTTTTGAGCAAATCTGAGTTGAATTTGACATTTCAGGAATTTGTAAAATTACTTCTATTAAATGGAAAAAAGTTCTTGAAAATGATAAAGTTATAAAGAGTCAGAGTGGGTTCAGTTGTAGTTCGTAGTAAGTTAGCAATACATTCAACATATAGCATCCAAACATTGGAAACATAGTAGAGAATTTGTTCAGACTCTAAGCAATTGTAGATAGGTGTTGGAATAGCATATTCTATAGTTTCAGAAAATCTCTTAAGCAATTAAGATAAATCAGGGTAACTGTTATAAGTTAAATTAATAGGATATTTGAACATATTTTAAGTATAAATGTTTACTTTGAAACATGATACATGTAATCTGGAAGAGAACAGACGAGTAACAACACCCATTCAGCATCTTTCCTTTCTGGAATGGCTCTTGTTCTCCATATATTTTGCATATTCTACAATGTCTAACTATTTTGTTGTCTGCCCCATATGCTCTTATGTAAATATAACTGTACATATAGCATTATATTCAGAAGGAACATGTCAACTTGGCTGAAAGACCAATTGTATAGAAATATATTTGTATTTTCTATATTCCTGACAACTTTTGTACAGTAGGATGTGTAAATGAAAAAATTCCTCTGGGGTAGTTTAGTTGGCTTTTAATTGTTTTTAAAGTTTTTATAAGGATTTTAGATCAGAGAATTTTTGCTTTGGAATAAAGTGTGATGTTCATGGGGAAGACAGTAAAGGATTTGAATTAGAGTTGAAGCTAGCTTTTAGGGTAAAGAGAAGTAATAGCTGATTGGCATGGATTTTGGGTAGACATTGCTTACAGTCACTGTGGTGACTCTTACTCTTAGGCTGTCAGCTGCCAAATTAGTCTCCTTCCAGTAATAATGCCCATGTTAGCTTTGGTTAATGAACTGAGAAGAGATACAGGTACCTCTGCCCATTAAATACTTTCCCCTGTAGCTCTGTGAGCTTGCAGACTTTCTCATGTCCCAGAATCTGATGGCAGCCGTCTCGGGGGCCTGCTGTGAGGCAGATTATAGCAAGACAAATTTCTGTGAGGCAAGTTCTCATTTGAGAGTCCTGGCCTAAGCCAACAAGCACTTGCTTTAGGTTTTAATTAAAGACAGATCCAATTTTAGGAAAAGGTTGGTCACTCGTGGCCAGAAAGATAGCTATTTGCTCTGCATAGCTGAAGTTATTGGCTCATTTCTCTATGTATAGTGAAGTGCTAAGGGCAATGCATAATCAAAACTCAGGAAAGAACACGACACTCTAGTTCTCTAGAGAAATTTAATAGCTCAAAATTAACAAAGACAAGAAAATACATATCAAATGCAGTTTCAGATAATAAATAACAAGTTATCAATATAAATTTCCTTTTAATTTAAAATTTTATTGATTAGTTTTGTATTTTATGATGTGTTATTGAGGGGGAGCAAGGTACATTTACAGGGGTCAGAGAATCCGGTCAAAGGGTAGATTTATGGGCTTGTTTCTTTTTCCACCTTTTAACTGGCGCTAGAGCCCCTGCTCATGTTCTCAGGCTGGTGCAGAAAATGCTGGACAAAGTGAGCCACCTCACCTCAGTGAATTTTTCCTTCAAATTAGACTTGCTTTACTTCCTAAAGATGCATGCTTAAATCTATAAATATAAAATAAAAATATCTTTGAAGACTAACCCTCTTAGACTATACACCTCTGAAACTGAGGTATTTATGTTATTGCAGTATTTTAATTATAAAGCTCAGGACTCCTATGACAACATGTGCTTCTCAAATGTGATTTACTCCAAAACCTATACATCTACTTTCTGCAGTCAAGCTATTGTTGAACTCATGGTTACTTATGATTGTATCATAAGCAATATGAGATTTATATGTAAACAAAAAACCATGTCAAGTATGACATCTTTTTTTAAGGAACACATACTAGTTCCAAATTTTTCCTCCATGTTTCTAAGTAAAAATTCTTTTGAATGAGTGTTCAACAACTTTTTGAGCAGTTTGTTTTCACAATTTATACTCTGTATCCCACCAGTTTTAGTTCATTTCTGTGACTTATTTAGCTTCTTTCTAGTATTGAAATGCTTTTGGCCTAGAGTCGTCTATCAGGAGTTGCACTCATTCATGAGCACATTCTCGGTATTCTGAGAACTTAAAGAAGTTGTAGATAAGCTTCCTGAGAGATCGCAGGTCTTTTAGAAAAGCACATAGACCTCCCAATGAAGTAGATCGTCAGAAACTCCTTTCCTAAGAGTTGCGGTAGCAGTGAGCTTTTCTCTCACCCTGACAAGTGGAAAAGACAGACTGTATATGCAATCACTGTGCCTCCTGAAGAGTAGTATCACACTCCTCCAAAATCATCTCATGCTTTTTCAAGCCTATAGGATCTGCATTACTTCTACTAACCATAAGAGTGATAAGGTCTTTCCAATCTACTTCCTCATTTCCAAAGATAAAATGAGATTATCTCTCCAAATAAACACATATTGGTGACAAAACTTTCTTTGTAAGCACAGAATCACATGTAATTAGGCCCCAGATCAGAAGATTTCTGTCATAGCTCTATCATATATTGTGCTTATTTGTATTAATTGTCAGATCAACAACCAGGAGGCAAGCCATTCAGGGACATCTGTGAAGACTACTTCAGATTGAAATAGCATCTTAATGCCTTTGAAAGATTGTCTTAATTGTGGTAACTAATGTGAGATGGCTCATCTTAATTCTGTGGTGGACCTTTCCCTGGGCAGGGGTTTCTTGGACTATATAAATGAAGAGGGCAATCTGGGTACTAACCTACATAACAGTGCTCTCTGCTCCTACCTATAAGTATAAGGTGACCAGCTGTTTCAATTCCCGCTGCCTTCCCTTCCCTGCAAGATGAACTGTAACTTGGAATTATAAGTCAAATAAACACATTCTCCTCTAAGTTGTTTCTGTCACGGGGTTTTATCACAGTAGTAGAAAAGAAACTAATACATTCTTTAATTTCATGGTATGGACAAATACTTAGCATGTTGAAAACTAGCTGATCATTTAACAACATTTTCCTTCTATTCTGCTTGCACAGCTGTGCTCATCCTTCCCTGCAAGTCAGGTGACAGTGATTTGAACAGTGGAACTGAAAGAAATTACAGAAAAATTGTAACACTGTATGTAATCCTCCATTTTTCTCCCCATTAACCAGATGGACAGATCTTGTAGGTATTTACACCCTGGAACCCTGAGGCACTCTCCAAGGTTTAATTCTAGTCCCTTCCTTAGTTACTTTTACAAACTGTTTAGGATAATTATGTATACAATTCCATGGTCAGTCAATTAAACTCATGGTCATATTAGATACTAGACTAGTTTATGACAAAATATACCTCCTAGTTTAAACACATAGGAAATAACTAAAAATAATTTTTCCTATTCAAACATGATATGAACAGACAGATGGTCTTCAAAAACCTCAGAGACCTACAGAAAATTACATTTAGAAATGTGCTTATTAACTTAAGGATTTGTGACATTGAGACATATCAGCTACAAGGAACAGCCCATTTGACTTCAAAAAAGAAGGATGAGCATCAAAGAGTCTCCATTAAGATGGCTTCTAATGTGGTAAGCTACCATCAGGCAAAGAAAATGTCCTATTTCCTCCGCAGACATACTGCTGTCCAAAATGAGCAACTTTTAAACTGCTTAAACATAGGCAAAATCAACTGCTGAACTCTGCCAAGACAAGGTAACCAAATCCTTCATATGTCCTGCTTCACAAAACATCACTTAGACCTTCTGGGTCAGAAAGCAAAAGATGATGCTGCAGCATTATAAAAAATGAGGACTATCCACACAGTTAGCTGTTTCTATCATTTGTATAGTTTTGGATGCTCCTTGCCATGCATAATTAGATAATATTTATTCTTCTTCAAGTCTCTGATGGGGTTGAAGGCTAGTCTTACAATTAAACTTAAGTTACAAGGGATCAAAGAAAACATTTTAGCATATAAGGAGATGTTTTAAGAATGGTAAATGCAACTTATAAAAGTTGGAGGATTTGAAAGTTAGGTCATTAAGAGAAATAATGAGACTAAAAGAGATTATGATTCAAATGGACATAACATCTCTATAACATTTCACTCAAACACAAAAGAATATACCTTCTTCTATATGTTTTCTTTTAGGACACTATTAAAGCAGGGCTAAGAGGAAAGTTCAAGTGCTTCTATAAAAAATTAGATATGAATGAATTAAAGGTAAATCTGAGGGCTCTAGAAAAAAAGCAAACACACCTAGGAGGAGAATATGGCAGGAATCGAAATCAAAACTGAAATCAATCAATTAAATTACACAGAGAATCAACAATTGAGAAAATCAAAAATATAGGCCTACACTTAGCCCAACTAACTAAAAAACAGAGAGACAGTACCAACATTAATAAATTAGACATGAAAAGAGAGATATAAAATTGGAAAATCTAAATAAATGGATGAATTTCTAGATAGATACCAATTACCAAAGTTAAATTAAGATCAGCTATACTTTCTGAATAGTCCTATAATCCCTAAGGAAATAGACGTCATTAAAAGTCTCCTAGTCTTTTGTCCCTAAACCCTGGGACAGAAGGTTTTAGTTCAGAATTCTACCAGATGCCAATACTCCTCAAACTACTCTACAAAGTAGAAAAAGAAGGAACACTGCGAAATTCACTCTATGAGGTAACAATCACCCTGATACATGAACCACAAAAAGACTCAACAAAGAAAGAGAATTTCAGACCAATTGCCCTTATGAATACTGATGTGAAAATACTCAATAAAATACTTGCAAAATTAATCTAAAAACATATCAAAGACATCATCCACAATGATCAATAGGTTTCATCCTAGGACAGACCAAATTATCAATTTTACTAACCTCCAACTTGTGAACTAGTGGGTTTATTGGAGTTACTTGGAGGAGCAGATGTGACTCAAACCAGCTGTGTTACTGAAAAGCCCATATAGGCAGGCATGATAAGTCTTGAAACATGACTCTGGAGCTATTTGTACAATTTCTAGGCAGCTCATCAGTTCAGAGAGAGGTTTTTTCCTCTAGCACTTGTTTATGACTTTCATAACTTCAAGGAGCAACCTCGTAAGTCTTGTAAATTTCAGTAACTTTCTGAGACTTATGTTTGCTTCTTAAGTATTGAGCCTTACTACCTCTCTCCTGGAGGGGAGAAAGGAAATGTTTCACATTGAAGAAAACTTAGACACTACTATGACTATGCTTCCTCCATTCTCTACCAATAAGACAGAGGCAAGGAAAGGAGAAAAAAGAACCCCTCGATAAACATTACTTTGAATTTTCAGGGATGAAATTGTGCACAGATGACCCCCAGTTGGAGACAGGAATCTAGGTACTGAGTCATGAGCTAGGAACGAATAAGTAAGAGTCAGAGTAGCATTTGGTGATAGTTACAGTATCTCAGCACCAGTGTTCGGCCTTGCTAGAACATTTGTCTATCCCTTTAAGACAATATTTACACTGAAGAAACTAAAAGTTAATTTATATTTATTTTATGAATGTTTTTCTTGTATGTAGCTACATGTGTGTAAATTCCCTGGCCTAAAAAATCCAGAAACATGTGTTGAATGCTTTGAATCTGAAATTTAAAATGGTTATGAGCTACAATTTAGGTGCTAGAAATTGAGCATGGGTCTTCTGTAAGAGCAGAATGTGCTCTTAACTACTGAGCCTTATCTTCAGCGCCAATCATTCTTAAGGATCCAGATGCCATAGCCTAGAAAAACTCAGCCATTTCTAACTGAAACTCTCTACCTGGTATGCAAAGTTAGGAGATTCTTTTGTGCTATGGTTTTCATGGCTCCTACCTTACGGTCTTAACCAGTCAATGGCGCTTGTTGTGTGTTACAATGCACTAAATTAAATGAAATATAACATCTTCCTAAAACAGTACTTCTTAACCTTTCTAGTGCTGCAGCCTTGAAAACAGATCCTCATTTGGTAGTAACACCAACCACGAATTATTTTAAATCTACTTTAGAATTGTAATTTTGATGCTGTTATGAATTGTAATGTAAATATCAGATATCCAGAATATTCTATATGTGACCCCTCCCTTCCCAAAGCACTCACAACACACAGTTTGTGAAACACTGCTATAAAATGTTACAAAAGTCAGGTGTCCCCTTCATTGAGAGATCTCTCTGTAGATTTTTCTCTAAGGTTCTTCTTCTTTACCCCCATTCTCTCTCTCTCTCTCTCACTCTCTCTCTCTCTCTCTGTCTCTCTCTCTCTCTGTCTCTCTCTCTCTCTCTCTCTCTGTCTCTCTCTACCCCCTCTTTTTCCATCCTTATTGTCAGTTTTAATAAATATCTCAAGGTTTCTAAAGGGGAACCCATTCCTTTTCTCTTCAAAGTCCTTGCCATGTTTACCAATCACATTTGCTCTACCTTTTCATATTTCATGTATTCCCTCACAGCTTTCTCTCCCATTTTGAGGCTCAATAACAGTCTTGAGGCCCCTTCTCTGAGTAGAATATTTTATTCCTGAAGATTAATTATGTATATCTTTACTTTCCCAGACTATCACTATATTATTATTGTTTATTATTATTATTATTATTATTATTATTATTATTATTATTATTATTATTATTTTCAACATTTAGTTCCAGGATACCAGGGCAGAGAGGTACTGAAAAATTAAGTTTCCTTCAAGTTAGAGATAAATGGGATTTTTTTTTACTTGAAAGTTTGTTTTATTTAAATTTTGGATATTTTTTATTTACATTTCAAATGTTATTTCATTTACTGGCTTGCCAGCCATATGCTTCCTATCCCAACCCCCCTCCTTCTATAAGGGTGTTCCCGCTCCCCAACCACCCCCCATTCCCACTTCTCCCATTACATTCTCCTGCACTGGAGGGTCCAGCCTTGGCAGGACCAAGGGCTTCTCCTCCCATTGGTGCTCAACAAGGCCATCCTCTGCTACATATACAGCTGGAGCCATGGGTCTGTTCATGTGTACTCTTTGGGTAGTGGTTTAGTCCCTGGGGATCTGGTTGGTTCTTATGGGGTTGCAAGCCCCTTCAGCTCCTTCAATATTTTCTCTCATTCTTCCAACAGGGAACCCGTTCCTAGTTCAGTGGTTTTCTGCTAGTATTTGCCTCTGTATTTGACATGCTGTGGCTGAACCTCTCAGGAGACAGCTGTATCAGGCTCCTGTCAGCATGCACTTCTTGGCTTTATACATATTATAGATATTATAGATATTATCTAGTTTTGGTGGCTATATATATACGGGCTGTATCCCCAGGTGGGGCAACCTCAGAATGGCCATTCCTTAAGTCTCTGCTCCAAACTTTTTTCCATATCTCCTCCTATGAATACAAATGGGATTTGTTTACTGGATGTGAGAAGATGTACAACTTAATAAAGTTTCTGAAAAATCAAGAGTGCTATTTAGGTTAACAGTAGAATCAAGAATTATTGCTTTTGATTACAGTGTTCCCAACTTCACATTTCTACCCTTAGTATCTAGTGCTTCCTGTAGAATAAGCCTTTATTATAAATTATTAAATTCATTATTAAATGACATAATGTATATGAATCATAGAACAGGTCTTTTATCAATTTACCAAAAAAAAAAAGAGTAAGAATTAAGAGAACATCCTCTGGTTAAATTTACTGACATTTTAAAATGGTCTTTATGTATTCCTGGGTAATTATTGAGTAAATCATCTGAGTTTACTAAAATTTTCAAAAATCACATACTTTAAAATTTAAATATTTAAATATAGGCAAACTTACTTCCAAACTGGCAAGTCAAAATTTTCTATTCTGTTTGAAATATTTCAAGAAAGAAGATTCAATGAGTTCCCTCAGTAAATAACTCTAATATCTGAACAGCTTATCTGATTATCTACTTTCCCTTGAAGCTATTTCTCCTTGTTCTGTCCTTGGTGGTAATAGGGAAAAAAGTAATAACTACCATCTACACATTCAAAGACTTTTCAAGGTAAATTATAGAAGACACAATTTCCATTTGCAAAGAGCATACAATCTACCAAAGGAAAAGAACAAATGCATTAGATATGCTTGAGTGAGAGAGAGCTATTTGGGGTAAGGCTTATTAAACGATTCCTTATATATGGTAGCACTTTGGGAGGAGGTCATTATTTGTCAGTAAAACAACAATACACTCAGTATCATATAAGAGAGAAGATGTCTCAGGTGTCCTAGTTAATAACATAGAGGACTAGGAAAATCAAATTATTTGAGATTCAGTATTTGAAAAGAAACACTTCTGTCTTATTTACTGAAATATAGGTTCTCCTCGAGCACCTCTGGATACACCCAGATAACTCATACATATAATAAATCTGATTATATGTGTATGTACATATATATATATTCATACATATGTATATAAACACAAATTTGATTGAGAGAAAAACGGACATTGCATTAAGAAATATGTATTTGTGAAAGTGTCTATAAGAGTATTTTTTGTGCGGCCTATACCCAGCATTATTAAGCCCCCCCCTTTTTTTGATTTTTGTCCTTATGTATATTGAGCTGTCATAGTATAGTATAGAATGCACATATACTTGACTTTGCCATTGCTAACTCACAAAATAGATTATAACTGGGTTGAGCTGCTTGCTTCATTTATTAGATCAAACTTACAAGTTAGGGACATTGGGTTTAATGTGGCAACAACATATCAATGCCAATGCCAAAAAGTTCCTCATTAGCCTCATAGGATGTGCAATGGGTAGTAATGTACTAGGGACAACGGTGCAAAAACACATGAGTATGCCTTTAAGAAAATGGCAAATTAATCATAACAAACAGAATCTCAAAGCTCATGGTAGACACAGAAGGGCAAACCCAAAACTTTTTCTAACTACTTACTCTTGAGTAACCTTCAAGGAAAAGGTCACTTTTAAAAAAATTTAACAAAAAGCAAAAAACCCCAAAAAACTCTGCATAAGAGGGATTCTGAAACCACTAAGATGGCTTCTCGGTTTCTCTCAGATCAGCTCAGTCTACTCCCAGATACCTCAGACATATAATCAATCTGATTATATGCAAATATACATTTATTCATGCAAATGTATGTAAACACAAATTTGATTGAAAGAAAAACTGACACTGAATTAAGGAGACAAAAGTAGGTGGCTTTTGGTGCCAACTACTAAATTTCAATCTAAGTGAGACTGGGTTTGACACTGAATTTGACCTTTGGTTTGGGATGCTTCACATCTGGTCAGAGCACAGGTCTGCCTAAAAGTGAATGAATGAGCACTTGGCTCTCCATCACTGCACTGAAACAGGAACAGCCTGACCACGTTCCCAGCCCAGCTAGAGCTGATATCCAATCTTGTCATATTCATTAGTTTCAATCTTTCTTCCTCTAGATAAGATCTAATAAGGGATTTGAATTCTCCATCTTCCTCTCCCTTTAGTAGACCTCTGATGGGGCTATTAATGAGTGTGAAATGGCTAGAGGGCAGACAGCCTTAAAGAACAATAGATGAAACAGATGGCAAAATGAATCCACAAACTGGATAAGGCCATTTAATATCCACTCATCATCATGATTAAACATTCGGGAAGTGGATTTTCTGCACATTAACTTGAGAGTACAATGAGAGCCACAGCCTTTCTGCAGTTTAGTTTCAACACATGTAGAATATGGAGCTTGGACTAACATAGTAGCAGTTATTAAAGCTGCTCAGAGGAGCCCTAGGATCCTTACATGACCTTTAAAATAACCTGAAGTAACAAGAGGCAGGTTCAGGCCTCTCCTCTAACAAAACCACAGCACATTTTGAATGTACTGTATTCTTCTACGGTAAATGTTAAAGTCACAATAATTTCTGTAACGGAGATAAAAAATAAAAATTCCCCATTCCAAAATAAAGTTATGATCGCTGGGAAACTCAAAACCTAAGGACACCAGTGATTTCATAGTCTGGGATTCTGCTGGAGATACTAACAAGGAGAAAATATTTCCCAGCTCACTGCAGGTAGCACTGAATCCTTTAGTTGTCATTCACAATCAGAATACAATGCTACTTTCTGAATTATCATTTTCAAGAAGATAGGAAATAGTGAATTAACATTTTTATAAAGGACACATCTTAAAAGTATACAAAATTCAACCACATTTATATTTTTCCCCTAGTACCTGCTGATTAGAGCTGCACTTAAGAACAAGCTACAGTATAAAAAATAGTGGAAAATGGTACTCTGAGACACAGACAGTGTGGACATTTCAGATGTTTGCATGCACAGGAATTGGAGGGGTGAGGGCTGAAAACAGAATGTCCCTTGCCTACTTTGTTTCAACTTCTCATTTCCTCCTTCATTTTCACCCTTACCATGGACAAATGAGCTGCTGTAATTATTCTCTGACTTTAAACCATCCCACAGAACTTTATGGTTTTTAAAATTGTTTTAAATTATATTTTTTTATTAATAGGAGGATAGACATATGTGCTTGAGGGAACTCTCAGGCTGTGATGCGTCATACAGAGACCACAACTCAGCTCTAAAGAGTTGGTTTTCTCCTTATGCTTTACATGGGTTGTCAGGTTTGGACAGCAAGAGCTCTTATTGCCCATCTCGAACCTCTGAGTCATCTCTTGGGCCCCACAGGTCTATGCTTTGAATGTTTGTTCCCTAGCTTGTGTCTGTGCTTTAGTGACTCTGAAGACTTTAGTTGGTGAGCCTCACTGGAAGGCATAGGTCATTAAATCAGGCCTTTGAAGCTTAGCCTGGCCCTTGGTTTCTAACATTTAGTGATTCCCAGTCCTCCATGGCAGGCATAGCTCTTGCCTCCCAGACCTCTGCTATGCCAAGAGATCTACTGTAAGCTGCCAGTCCTGCAGAATTAGGCCACGCCCTCTAAATACACCCCTCCTCCTCACATTTTCTCTGTCAGATATTTTGGGGACAGAGGTAAAATAGTAATAGTGTTTAAAAACACAACCTTAGTAATAAGATTTTCACCAAAGTGTCCATTTAAGTACAAAGAAAGGGTAGATATAAAACTCAAAGAAAAGGAGGTCATAAATTGGGAAGAGATGGTTGTGTGGGACCGTTATATGGAAGTACTTGGAAGGAAGGATGAATTAATGTGATTACCTTATAATCTCTCGTGCCCCATCTCCCTCTCCATCTATCTCTCTGCACATGCCATGACTATATGTATGTGTGATGTATGTATTATGTAAGTATGTATACATAATACAAAATAATATATATAATATATGTGTGCCTTTTCCTTCCATTTATTTGTTCATTTATTTTGCATATCCTTGAATAACAAATAATGTCACATTCCAGCTATGTTATATTTTTGAATATGTTAAGTACTATCCTTTTTTGCCAAAAGAAGAGAAATTCTGATTCACACGTACACCATTGGCCTATAGGAAAAAAAATCACTCTATGTGGTGGTTTGAATTTGTTTGGCTCACATAAATGTCTGTGTTTAAATGCGTGGCCCATAGGAAGTAACAGGATGAGAAGGTGTGGCCTTGTTGGAGGAAGTAAGCCATTGTGGAAGGAGGCTTCAAGGCTTATACTCTGCCCAGAATGAAATTGCAGTCAGTCTCTACCTTGGTGCTTGCAGAACAAGATATAAACTTTTGGTTTCTCTATCACCATGCTATGCTTCCTGACATGATTATAATGAATTAATCCTCTGACACTGTAAGTCAGCCCCAATTAAATATTTTCCTTTGTAAGAGTTGTCTTGGTCATGGTGTCTCTTCCCAGCAATAAAATTCTAAGTCATTCAGTGTCTTAATTATTCAATGAGTCATACTTTTATTTTTTCAGAAATATTTTAATGTTCTATGAATCTGCCTAGAACATTCTTTTAAGATACCTATAGGGACCTACTCTTAAAGATAGAATTTTCTGTGTATTGTTCCTGTGGGATCTATTATTTCCATCTGTAATTTTGTAATTTCTACACACACATACACACACACACACACACACACATCTAAAGAAGCCAATTTTGTCATTGCCACTAAAATTAGAGAGAGAGAGAGAGAAAGAAAGAGAGAGAGAGAGAGAGAGAGAGAGAGAGAGAGATGTAAATATCTGAGCTTGAACTTCAACATGAAATGATGGAGACAATGGAGCAGAGGCGGAGTCCTGAGCGGTACCCTGTGGTCATCAAGGGGCAATCATGTAAATAGGCTTCTTTCACACCTATGAAGTTTTACTCCAGTAAGTAGACACTTTAATTCCTAGCTTTTTATTTTCTGTGTATCTATTACCACTTTTCATTCTGGGCTTAGTGTGAGAATACAAAAGTAAATCAGAAGGCTATGGTAGAGTTTTTCAGCCAACAATGACTTAACTTCCTCAAGAATTATTTGGATAATACATGTGAAGCATGTTTTTTCCCAGTTGGGAGTTTTTCAATAACTTGGCCATGCTATTTGATTGTGGACTGCAAGTTCTCTCTAGCCATCCTAGGACTCCCAATTTGTCATTGTGTGTGTGTGTGTGTGTGTGTGTGTGTGTGTGTGTGTGTGTTGTTTTGTTTTATTTTTTGCTTGCTTGCTACTTTCATGATTTTCTCTTTGTCTTTCACTTTTAGAAGTTTGATTATTGTGTGTGACAGAGTAGTCTTTGTTAGAATAAATATGTTGGGAGACCTTTAGAGACCTTTAATCTTTCTGAAGATAAATATTAGCACACTTCTCATATTTGATATGTTTTTATATCACTTTGAGTGTAGGCAAGTTACCCACGTCTATTTTTTTCTTGTTCTATTTAGACTCCAATTATTTGAAAACTTGCTACTTCGATGTTTCTCCATACACTTTATGAGCTATTACTTTTTAAATTTCTTTTTCTTTTTTCTACTTCTGATTGGGTGAATGAGTGAATCTTGAGTTTGCTGATTAATCTACTTGTTCAGTTCTGCTTTTGCTGCTTTCCATTGCATTCTTCATGCTACTCATGGCATGTTAGCTCTGGAAGTTCTATCTTATTTTTATTATTATTATAATCTCTTTTAAATTTCTTAATCTTCTGGCACCATTTTTTCATCTTGTTGAACTGATTTTGTTTCTGACATTTACTGAAGTTCCTTAAAAACCATTATTTTTACTTCTTTGTGAGGTATTTTACTTTCACTTCCTAAGGATCAGTCATTGGTGCTTTCTGTTGTTAGGTTGACTGTTTCCCTAGTGGCCCTTCACATGGGCTGTGTGATGCTGTCTGTGTATTTAGAGAAGCTGGTATCCACTCCAGTCTTAGCAATTTGGGTTTGTATAGGAAAGTCCTTTGATACTATGTTGCTTTGCAATTCTAGACACAAGGTCTAGGTTAATTCCTAAATTCCTGATTTGAAGGCACTCTGGTCAGCTTGGGATGCTAGTATGCCTGAAACATTGTTTGATGAAGCTGATTGTTGTTGTGGGCAGAATTGAATCCCAGTTTGCCAATATTAGATTTATCACAGTTTGGGCAGATGAAGAAGTCTGTGGTGCCAACTTAATAACTAAGGCTGCATGGTCTTACTTGGCGTCTAAACAAATAAATTAAATGTTAAAATGGACTAAAATTAATTGAAGGTTTATTTGACGGTAAGAACCAAAACTGCATCTACTGAAAGAAAATAGTAGTAATTCCCCATATATTGGCCTATGCAATGAAGTTTTTGATATTACCCCAGGTATACACAGATGTTAGAATAAAAAAGAGACAGGTTGGATTATATCAAACCTGAAAGATTTTGGACAATAAACGAACCGATCAATTTTCATATTGAAGCAACAACCTATTTAAAGGCATAGCATGTTTAAAACCACATGTTTGATAGGGGTTAATAGTGAATTGTACAAGGTCAAACAACTCATCAGCAAGAAAACAAACTAATTTACTAAATAAACAAAGAAATTCATTTGTCAAAACAAGACATACAAATGAAGTCCATTAATCATCATGAAATACTTTGGCTTCTTTTTGATTAACTAACATCATCATTTTGGGGCAAGCTGTAGAGGAAAGAAAAGCTTGCAATTCTAAAGTATGCAAATCAGCAAAGTCATTATAAAGAACAGCATGAGGCTCCTCTTAAAAATTATAACTTGTGTTGAATTACCTTCAAGCAACACTGTTTCTCTGGATTTAAATATTACCTACATTTAAAAAAATTACTTATTGTATTTTATGTGCATGAGTGTTGGCCTACAAGTATGTCTGTGTGCCAAGTGTATGACTGATTGATGGTCCCAGAGGACAGAAGAGAACATCAAATCTCTTGGAAGGCTGTAAAAAATCAGGTGGATGGTGGCAATCAAATCTGTGCCCTCTGGAAGGACAACCAGGGCTCTCAACAATTGAACATGTCTTTGGCTCCTATTAGCTACCTTTTAAGTAGTAATCAAAGTGAAATAATAAAATAAAATCAGCTGGTCTTTCTGTGGTTTCAGTTGCGCTTCTGTACTTCTAAGAAATTTGTATGAGTAAGATTGTCACTTTCATGCTGCCATTGAATCCTTCCCCTTTTTCCTCTTTTGCATCTTTGTAACACTCTTTTCCTTCCTTCCTTTCTTCCTTCCTTCCTTTCTCCCTCTCCTTCTCTTTCTGGGAGTGTGCGTGTTCAAATATGTGTGGGTGCATATATATATCTTTGGGTGGTTATGCATGAGTGTGCACTTGAGTGTGCATGCCTAAAATTGAAATAAATTGTAATCCTTTCTTGTTATATTACCTATCAAAGTGGAGTCTCTCACTGGACCAAGAGCTCCATTTGGACTAGTGTGTTTAGCGTCTTACTGAGTTTGTAATACATGCACTGCAATTACAGGTAGGTCATCTCCACGCATAGCTGGATTTTCCATGGCTCCAGTGACCTAACTTGTGCAGCAAGCACTTTACTAGTCAGCACTAGCCATCTCCCTAGTCCCTGAGTGTTTACTTCTGAGTTCCGCAATTAATCAGGAAATTATCATTGCTTCTGATCTCAACAGTTTAGTACCCATGTGTGAGCTGTTGGAAAAGTTCCTTCCCTTTGTCACCAGGGAGCTGAACAAGTTGTTTTGTATCAGAGCACTGATCCAAAGTGGCAAACATCATCATGCTTGACGGAATACCAGGAGCTTTGCAATTAACAACAACATCGTCCAATAACATTGAATCAGTATTCCCATGTGTGGAGTCCTAAGATGGATGCTTAGAGGGATAAGGAAAGGAGAGAATGCTCAGCTTCAAGTACTTATGTAATACAGAAAGCAAGTCAAGATGACACTGCAGAGTTAAGGGACTATGTGGGTAAAAGCTGTATTTAATTATGAAGGAAATTTAATAATTAATAGTGATTGCCTGCTTGGGGATTATGAAACTTAAAATGGGCATAAAATATATTTTGAATTTGAGACATTGAACCTCATTTCAATTTGTATAATGGGTGAGTAAAAAGAAACATGCATAATATAGTTCCACTGTATCTAATAATAAAAGGAAGACAGTGTATATTCTATTCCTGAGATTACATAATTTGATTTTATATGTAAATTACTTTAAGGGAAAAATATGTGTATATGCCAGCCAGCTATTTCTTCACTCTTCCCTATTGTATTTCTGACTTATCCTTCATAGTGATATACTTAGATCCAAACTAAAACTGCCTCTCCCAGCTTCCTTCCTCACTGCTTTTCAAATAACATTATATGGGACTCAATAAGATAATGACAAAATGGAATGAAGGGCTTCCTTTCTTTCCCTCATTACTCAACTGGTTGTTTTCTATCCTGAGTATCACATGACATTTCAGGGCTGTCAGTCTCAGTCTGAGTTAGAGTCATGGTGTATGGAAGACAGAGGAGAGGATCATGAAGAAATAAGAAACTTCTGTTGAGAAGAATGCATTCAAGAGGGCAGGAGAGATGGCTGAGTGGTGAAAAGAACTCCAGAGGTCCTGAGTTCAATTCCCAGCACCACATCGTGGCTCACAACCATCTGTAATAGGATTTGATGCCTGCTACTGGTGTGTCTGAAGAGAGCTATAGTATAGTCACATAAATAAATCTTTTAAAAAAAGAATGCATTCAAGAGAACTATTTTACCATGTGATGGCTAGCTAAAAACAAGATATTACATGTTTTAAAATTATTAACAGGCTTACTTTTAAACATTTTTTTCAAAAATATGCAAGTTAATGAATGTCATAATTATATATTCGATCCACAAAATATAAATACATAGCTTTTAAAACATGATGCAACTCATCTTACACATGTACTGTTTTATTGTTAACTAAAAATAATTTAGGAGAAGAGAGGAGGAGAAAAGGGACTTGTGTGGGATTTTTTGTTTGTTTGTTTGTTTTTTGACAAAGATTTTGAAGGACAAGATGCAATAAACTGGAGGCCCACAGTTAGATGGCAGATCTGCTAGGATCCACCACGGGAAGACTTAATTTAGTATGGCTTACTAATTAGGATGTCAGTAGTTGCACCCAGCAAATCAGTTAACTGTTGATTCTAAATTATGATTGATTTATTATGGTGTTTTCCTTCTTGTGGCAACTCAACTGAGAGAGAGGTAGAGCGACAGGGCATCCCAGCCAGCCACAGAATTTTTCATTATATTTTTATTGGATTTTTTTAAAATTCACATTTCAAATGTTATTCCCTTTCCTGGTTTCCAGGACATAAGCCCCCTATCCCATCCTTCTCTCCTTCTGTAACGGTGTTCTCCTCCCCAACAATACCCCTTTCCAGCAACCCTCCCCCAACTGATATTCCCCTACACTGGGGGGTCCAGTCTTGGCAGGACCAAGGCCCTTGAGCACCACACTGACTAAGTAGGGAGAGAGTGGGCAGCCCTATCCTTACCTGACCCCAGTGGGATCACCTCAAGTTTCCACTGAACTGAGAACAGGATCCCCATTGGAGGAATTAGAGAAAGGATTGAAAGAGCTGAAGGGGCTTGCAACCCCATAAGAACAACAATGCCAACCAACCAGAGTTTCCCAAAGACATGGTTCCCAAAGACATGGTTCCAACTGCATACGATGCAGCAGAGGATGGCCTTACTATGCACCAATGGAAGGTGAAGCCCTTGGTCCTGCCAAGGTTGGTCCCCCAGTGTAGGGGATTTTCAGAAGGAGTGGCGGTAAAAGGGGGTGAATGAGGAGAGGAGCACCCTTATAGAAGAAGGGGTCAGGATAGGGGGCCTATGGATAGGAAACCAGGAAAAGGAATAACATTTGAAATGTAAATAAAGAAATATTCAATTAAAAAAGAAGGTGATCATGTTCTGGACATCTTTTAGAGCTACGTGGATCATATTTTGTAGAGGGAGACCCTTGTGAACTAAGTTAAAGAAAATAAAACAAAAAGAGGAGCAGACTTTCATCCTAACCATTCTGTACACCCTACACAGACCGATATATCTTCATGATACTAAAATTTTGTTTTGAGATTTATATATTATAGTAAATACAGCTTGTGTAAGATCTATTGTTAGACATGCTGAACTGACCTGCTTGAACTCCTGGTCTCGGGGACTGTCAGATCCCGTCAGGACAGACATCAGAGACTTCAACAATCATTGGTATGGCCTTATTGAGGCCAAACAAATCCCGCATTTTTACTACCCCCTTCTCAAAGATATCTCAGTGCCATATACAACTTCAAGTTGTTATGAAGAGTCGTCACCCTGGTTCCCTGTAATTTGGGGGATTGGAGGTGGTTATTCTAAGTTTGTCTTTCTGGGAAATTTAGAAATGGCTATAATTTAACAGGGAACAATTAGTTATAAGTGACTGTGCAGTCATAATCTCATTTGGTAGAAATTCTTATAATTGTTACTAAGTTGAAGTTATAATTTTTCACATTGGTACACAATTTGTTTCAATGCAGAATCAGAGTTTTTGTTAGCATAAATTTCTTCTATTGCTATAAAAATTTAAAACTGCATGACTTGGACCCAGTCCTTCTATAAATGCCATTACAAACTCATCTGAGATGTTTAAGCCTTTGAGTTAAGGCACAGATTGCAAATTAATGGCTCTAGTTTACTGTTAGGTTCTTTTCAAGATTTTTTATTAGAAATAACTGAGATTAGTTAACAGACAACAGTTCAGATTACTTTACATAGAATGTTAGTTTTCAAAAATGTCAGAAATCCACAGAATGTGACATTTAATGTTATTTATCATTTGTTGAGACATATCTGCTGCTAACAGCTCCCCTTTCATGGATTTAAAGAAGAAACTGAGTATCCACCTCCAGGTGAGGTTATACATTGTGGCAATGTAGCCACCAGGCAGAAATTGCTTATTTCTTCTAAGACCCCTACTGATCATGGACACATGTTACAGGACAGGACTGCTTAGTTTTGCCAAGACAGTATAAGCTAGGCCTTAATAATTACTGTTTCAGGAGGTCTGTCAGATAATCCCGGGTCCAGAAGGCTGAAGACTGTTGCTCCAATGTTTTGCTAGCAGGGGACTGTATATGTAGGCAGCTGTCTCTATAACTTGTCTCAGTTCTAGAAGCTGTGTTCGGCTTCTTATATTTTCAGATAATATTAGTCACTCTTGAATTTTTGACAAAGTTGAAGACCAATCACAGTCTCATAGTCTACCCAGCCTATTTAACAGTGAGAAAATATTTTTAATTGGATAGATTTCAAATAATATATAAGCTAGTCAGGATATAACATATGGATTTTAAGCCATTCTTAAGTTAAGATACATAACAGAGTGTTCTATTTCATTGAGAAAACTGATGGACTGGGTGTTAGGTGTATTTTGTACTTTGTAAATTACAAAATGGTAATAAAAGTACTCAGCTTACATTTGAAAGAAAAGTTCTTTTTTGATTGGACAGAAATGGTGAAACGTGGTAAGAACATTCCCCTAATGCATAAAGATTTCAGGGGACCAATCACTGGGTGAGGAGTAGGCGGGACTTCCAGGTCGGAGGGTAAAAGAGAGGAGGAATAAAGGGACTTGCAGTTTTTTGAGAAAGAGTTTGGGGGACAAGATGTACAGATAAAGAGGCCCCTTGCTAGATGTGGATCTGCCAGGATCCTCCACTGGAGGATTTAATTTAGTATAGCTTACTAATTAAGATGTTACTAGTTGAACCCAGTGATTGAGTTACCTCTTGATTCTAAACTACTACTACTACTACTACTACTACTACTACTACTACTACTACTACTACTACTACTAATTTAAAGTCAAATTACATTCTACATCTTATCAATGTACATAAATGTCTTAAATCTTCCCAAGGAAATCCATTTTCTAGCCAATAACATTGAAATCACTATATCTGAGATCTTTTAGGATTTGCTCCCTACCTATAACCTTTCCTCTTTCATGTTCCAGCGTCCACATGGTGGCTAATGATCATCTGTGACTCCAGTTCCAGGGGGCTCAGCATCCTTTGTTGAACTCTGTAGCATCAGAAACAAATGTAAACACAGAAAACACTGATAATCAAAATTTAAAATAAATACATCTTTTAAAAAGGAATGAATATTTACAGTTTTTGCATCTAATATGGCTATGTGTTAGGGGCATGGGTCTATGATGGCAATTAACACCTATATTTTTGTATTTATTTTTTTTTGTCTGAATAACATGTCCATTGCTGAAAGTGAGATATTGAGGTCACCTGGTATTACCGTGGTTAGAGTTGATCTGTGGCTTAGTGGATAATCGTATTTACTTTATGAAATTGGATACTCCCGAGATTTTTGCATATATATGTACAATTACAGTGTCTACTTGGTGGGTTGAAATTTTGATCAGAATGAAGTTACCTTCTTTATTTGATGTTTTCCTTGAAGTCTATGTCATCAGTATTAGGCTACCAATGCCTCCTTGTTTCCTAATTCCATTAACTTAGAATAGTTTTTCTTTTCACTCCATATTTTAATTATAAGGTACAGTCTATCATTGGAAGAGAGGTCTGTTTCTTGTGAAAACAAAAAAAAAGATGGATCCTGTTTGACTTGATTTGTTTTTTTTTTTTTTTTTTAAATCAGGGTCTCTCTACTTCTCCCTGACTGTCTTAGAATTCATGATGCAGATCAGACTGGCCTCAAACTCACAGAGATCTATCTGTCTGAATCTGTCTCTGTCTCCTGATTATTATGAGAGGCAGGTCCCACCACACCCATCTTAGATCTGATATTGTAATCCAATTTGCTACCTTTTGTCTTTTGGTAAAGTAAGTGAGGTCATTAATTTAATTTTATTATCATTATTCAAATAATATTTTCAAAGTTATTATTAAGAAATGTGCATTAATTCCTTCAAATTAATTTTTAATTACTGGGAAGATTTGATATCACTAAATGACAAATCAAATGTATTTCATTGACACTTTTTACCAGTTTTCATTTTTCTTAGTTCTTCTTTGAGTGGCTACTATCCTAGTGTCAATTGAGTTTCCCCTGCAGTCTCTTGTGTGTGTTTATCCATCTCTTTAGTACAAACTATCCTCTCTAGAGTTCTCTGCAGGGCTAGATTGTCACAAATGTTTCCAGTCTAAATCTTTTGTATATGTGTATAGAAAATTTTCTTCCTCAATTATGGTCAACAGTTCCTCTACCCAGTAGTGTGGGTTAGCATCCATACTCTTCAGAATTTTGATCACATTATTCATATTTGTCTTTTGAAGTCTCCACTAAGAAGAGTGTTATTAGCATGTTATTAGCATGGGCTTGTCTTTTATATGGTTTGGGTCTTCTCTCACAGAGTTTTAAGTAAACATTTGTTCCTTTGCCATTTTAAATACAATATGGCTTGAGGAATTTTTGTTCTATTCTCACGTGTTTGGTATTCTCTATGCCTCTCGTACTTATAAGGATGCTTATTTCCTGTCAATTTTTTCTGTGATTTAATTGAAAATTGTTTTATGCTTCTCATCAGAAATTCTTCCACACACCCCCCACATTTTATTAGTGTGGTTAAATAAAACATTTTCTTTGGTTGGATGATCTAATTCTTCTGTCTTCTATATGATTCATTCTGTTGGCGAATATTTTCAGTGAGGTTTCTTTTGATCAGACATATTCAGCTTTTACATCTAACTTTGTTTCACATTGGGTTTGCTTCTCTATTTCTAGATTTCATGTGAATCACACTTTCGTAATTAGAGTTAATTTGTTATTTTTCTCACCACTTGCTTGCGTTTTCTTGGATTTCATATAGTCTAACTTTGTCCTCTTTATGCCTGTTTAAGTGTTTATTATCTATGCCATGCTTGACCTCTTTGAACATGTTTATGATTGTTCTCTTAAATTTTCTGTCTTGCTTCTCAATTCAGGCACTCTTATTGGGGGGCATTATACTGGATTTTTGGTTCAGAGGGAGGTCATGTTGTCTTTTTTTTATTACTACATGTGTTTGTTTTGTTTTGTTATGTTTGGGTTTTTCTTGTTGTTGTTTTCAAGTTCTATCATTTAGACTCTGTAAGGTAACATATGAGGTTTTAAACTAAAATACGGTTGCAGTGCTCTGGACTGAGCAATGGACTCAGGAAGAGTTCTGAACAGGGGAGGCAGGTATTTACTGAGTCTACCTATGCAGACTGGAGGCATAGAGTAGAGTGGAATAGTGTGAACAATGGACATACAGGAGATAGGTGTCTGGTAGAGAGAATCTGGGTCAGAATGATTAGAGCTGTAGATACAGTAAGAGGCAGGGGCTAAGTTTTCATTACCAGGTCCTATCACGTGGACAGTAAGGTCTCAGCATGGATGTGCCTGCATACCATTTAATCTCCAACCTTGAGTCCATCAGTAGCACTTAAAAAGCCTCTGCTGTGCCTTCATCAGCTTATTGAATAAGTGCTGAGATAGATGTCAACACCTGCTTTGATGTGAATTTTCATGGAGCTTCTCTATAGTCCCTTGGAGAAGAGTGGATCATACTATCATTGCCTAGTGATACAATTATTTCAAGGCTTGCTTCTCTGAAGAACACAGAGACCCTTTTTGTAAGCTCACTTAAGCTTACACTAGCCACCTACCCATTTTTCTGTGTTCCTCACTTGTAGGTGTTCAAGAGATGAAGGTAAATGTTTCCTATAGTGAAAAAGGTTATAAAACGGTTCTATATATGTTTAGCTTGGTCCAAAGTATACTTAATGTATTTCAAAGTTATTTTTTCAAATAAAAAATGCTCAAATGTTGATTGACAGAATGATCTCTCTGACTGTGTGCTGTTGTGTATCTAGACATGAAAACATACATACAATTCATAATGCTGTTGATTTGAAAACTTTCAATCTGTTTCATCCATGGTTTTTCCTCTATAAGATCTTTCCTCCCTTTCCTTCTACTCTTAGTTCATAGTTGAAATACAGTGTCTTCACTTTGCACATCTTTCTATCCTGCCAGACACAATAAATGCCCTTCTTTTTATCCCGAGAGCTTGTGTTATTATATTGATTTGATACTACCTTGCTTTTTTGAATGTCTTCCATTACTGATTTTCACTAGGACAGAGCACCATTCTTATTTTATTTTACCAGAAGTTGCCATTCTGATTGTCTCATGTATCTGACAAATATTCATGGAATTAAATTAAAGAGAAATATAGGAATTAGTGAGAATGTTCATTTTTGAAGAAGTAAATACTTTGGATTTTATTAACATACATTCCAGATGTATTCTTAGCAATTGTGATGTGTCAAAATTTGAATGTGGAACATTAGACCATCTGTTTCTGCCCCTCCAATGCAGCATATTCCTTGGATAATGTGACATTTCTGAGTCTCAGCCTCTCAACGACATAATTCCGAAGAGTCTTTCGATACATCTTGGTGTGTATTTCTCCAAGAAGTATATTTTAATTGGACATTGTCTAATGAAAGAACTACTAGAACAAACAGTGCTGGAACCTCAAATACCTTGATGACTGCTGGGGGATGACAGTGAATCAGGGATGGGATTTCAGGGTCTCTTTCTAAGCACTAAGATCCAGCAGTTGCTTTCTTGCTTTCTGTAATATATTGTCATGTTTTGACTTATGTGTGACTAAAACAAAGACAGCGAAGTTTAAGGGGACTGTATAATAGTTAAATGTGAACTGCTATAAAATTATCCCTGATGTTTTCTTCAAGCAGAAAACATTCTTAAGTTATTGAAAGCAGAGTCCTTCTATTTTAATCTGGCTCAATTGGATAGAAGAGGAATGACAGCCTAGAGGTTTCTGCCACACAGGGAATGCTATCGGGTGACTATTGTAAGTTTCTTCCTAACATTAGTCCATTACACGGCTGCATTATTGGCCTCCCAAAGGAGCAGTAAAGCTGAAGGCATAAGCGGAGAATTGCTGATATTTATCAGGTAAGAGCCAGTTAACATGGAAACGAGGCAAAGTAAAAGTAAAGACAGGCAGAAATTTCATCTGACATTTGCTTTCAGGGAATGAAACACATAATAGGCTTTAAAAGTTGTCACTTTTGCTCAACCATATGGGATGTGTGTGTAAATTCTTGTGTCTTAAAATAGATTTGTTTCAGAATATATTTGTGAACTTATTGGCAAATTAATATTGTAGACTTGATTGTCTGATACTCAAGCTTACAAAATAGCCATTGGCTGAGACAAGCTGAGAGAAGTCTAGAATGCAGATGAAGTGAATGGTGAAATGAAGAGCATATGTTTACTTGTTGTGTTTCTGTGGGTTGCTCAGTAAGATTAAGACCTATAATATTCTGTACTCGGCAGTTTATTCCTAATACTTTCTGGTTTCCTCATCAGGTTTTAGTCTTTGTGTTCTATATATATATATATATATATATATATATATATATATATATATATATATATGAAAGAACATTTTTAAAGGTTATTACTCTAAACAGTCTTTGATTATATAAAACAGTAAAACTAAGTTTCTCTTTTGAAATAGCAACTCTTTACATTAATTCTGGTCTTCTACATAAAAGCCTCTTAAAGGCATTTGCAATGTTTTCCTATTATTAATGATGACTTAGCAAACATAGGAATATTTAAGTATCTTCCATGTGTTACCTTAGAGCAGTGGGAAGGTAGAAGTCTGTTAGGACAGAATAGAGCAATTATACCAAGATTTCAGAAGATAAAGAGTAGACTCTCCAGAGACAATGTGCTAGTGGGCAGCTCCTCAATGACAGTTGATCCAGCTGCTGAAAATAAGTTAAACAAACAACAAACATGGAAAGCCACTGCGTTTTCCAAGTCACAGAGTACATACTACATGAAGCACATATGCTTTGATGCTGAGTGAACTGTAAGTATACCTCAGAACTCTTGTCCTTCTAATGCATGTATAACCAAACCTTGAATCTAAATAGCTTGCCTATAAATTGATTAAAAATACAGGTGGATTCTCCCTTTAAATAATAATGAGATTAATCAGAATAAAATTAGAAGGAAATTATTTATATTTCTGAGGAGAAGAAGAAAAAATAACAATGACTACCCATTGTATAACTGCATGCTCAAATAATTGCCTCTGTGAACCTGAGTCACGTGTGACTTGGCACTGGTCTCTCAGAAAATAGTTGGGTAGCTGGGTTTGCTGTAGGGGTTCTAAACAGTGACTGTTTCATGCAAAAGAAGAAGCAACAGAGGATGTTCTCGGAGCCTTCCTGTTGAGGACCATGCATCATATTCACGCTGATGACTAGGATTTCTGAATTTTTGCTTTGCCTCACCACAACCTTCAGGTAGTAAGAGAACATCTTTTACACTTATTTGAATAATAGTTCAAAAGGTTGAAAAAAAAAACCTGCTTTCTAAGCTACTGGGAATGTCTAGGCATAGAATTTTGAATTTAAAGGAATCCATTAATTCTCTTAAATGAGGTTATACATTAAAAGCCCCCCCACACACACACACACTCACTCCTTTGATATCATCTGAATTCTGGTCTGTTGCCTTGCTTAGTTAGCTTCTAACTAAGAGCATCGAATTGTACAAGTAGGAAGAACATATAGGACTATGAAAATATTGGCCAGCAAATCTCAATAAGATTGAAAGCGAGGTGTTTTTAACACTTGCATTTGAACAATACATGTGTCTATGAATGGGAAGTCAATAAACAAAACAAAACAAAGGGACAAACAAAAAACCCATGCCAAACCAAAACCAACCAACTAAAAAATAACAATAAAAACAGCTACAAATGACATAAAGCCTTAACAAATAGATCAGGGCTTTTCTTTATAACATGATGCCTGTTAGGGAGTACCTGTAGGTCTTGATTTTATATGTCCATGATTTTCTTTGTGTTTCCTTAATGGGTTTCCATTACTGTAGGTATCCAGTATCCACTTAATGAAAAAGGATATAGAATGATGGAACAAACAAGATTGTTACTTGTATTACAAAAGTAAAATGTTCTTGGTAGTTATATAATAAATTTATACTTCATCTTACTATTTAAAATTTGGTCGTGTGGACACCCTACCTGCAAGAGAGAAAGGGAGGCTTTTAGTTCTTTAACCTTTATATTATAAAAACACATTTTCAGGTGCCTTTCAAATTGGTAGTCACATTAATATAGGCCATGTCTTCTAACTCTGTTGTTAAGCAATGCTGACCTAAGCAGGTGACAGAAAACCTAATGTATTTGTCTGAACTGACTGTAGGCAGAAGATGTAGAAAGGGAAGAGAAAGAAAAATGTCCCTAAACTACAAATTATATAGCGTCAGAACAACAAGGCATAGTCTTAAAGATGCAAATGAGACAATTATAATTGAAAGAGGAAAATAATTTAAATTCAGATTTAATATTATTGAGAATCTACTCAACAGAAATGAGGCCTTTACTGAACATAGCCAGTAACAGTTAATAGCAGAATAAAATCATTTTTATTTCCATTAAGTCAATACATTCAGACTTCCAGCTGAGTTAAAATTAAATGAACCATTCACTAAATAGAAAATCTCAGTGGATAGAAGTTAGGAACACCTTTGTCACTGACATATTCTAGAGGACTTATGAGGATGTGTATGAAATCCTGCGATGAGGTGCTAAATAATGATGCTACATTTCATAGAGGCTTTTCTGAAGGTAAACTGGATCTATTTGAGAACAATATATATTTTATACATGACTAATTAAATGTTATTGCCAATTCACCAGTTGTACCTAACAAATTTGGGGAAATTGTTCTCACTACTCATCTTCCACCCAAAGTTTCTAATCTTATTTTTTATAATGTTTATTTCCACACATGACCCAGCAAGGAGATAGATTCTTTCTAGTCTAAGTCACTCAATGCAAGTGGTTTTATATGTGTTTGTTTTGTTTTAAATGTTTATATCTGTTCCAATTACAGGCAACCATTAGCATGCTGTGTTTGTCATACAGCCTGCAGAAATTTCAGAGGATTCTGATGGCTTAAAATACAAATAAATGGAATTGATCTAGAATAGTTATGATTTCTCACTGTCAACTACGCCAACATTTATAAAGCTTCAGCCTTACAGAAAATCTTCAGCAGACACCAAACATGGAAGCTATATACTCTTCTGAGAAATTAAAATTTACCTGTAGCTATAATAGCTACAGCAAGAGCTAATACTCACAACACAGTATAGTGATAACTATTATGAGAGAATGTTTATTACAGGCTGTGAAATGTTTTATGGAATGAATATACTCATGAACCGTTATTGTTCATTTATGAAGTCAAAAAGTGAACTGAGTCCAGCAAAGTTTTAAAGTTAGCGAAGTCCTTCCCTGGGTTGGGAAGATCAAGAGAAAAAGGCCATTTCTCACCATCTCAAGGAAAATTTCACAACCTAAGTGCTGGCTGCGTCTGCTGAAACCCGCAGAAACTATTCCTTATACTGCATCAGGTGGAACAGAAGGAAACAGCTGGACATAGAGGGGCAAATACCAACAGCTCCCCATGATTGCAAAGAGCTGCCAATATGGAAGGACGTTTCTCCTCTCACAGTATCTCCTGTTTATGTGATGCTCTGTCTTAAACAACATATACGAGTTTTATAGTATCTACATGATATTTGCATAAGGCTGGCACTATACAGTAAAATAGACATTATTTATAAATTTCATAAAATCATATATATATCCCCTCTGTTTTACAAATAAAGTCATGGAAAAAGGCATACTGTGCCGTGTTAGAAAGATACTTGGTGAGGTCTCTACAGAGCACAAAAAGAAAAACTTCCCTGGCTTCTTTCTCCATCAGAAACTCATCATCAAGAATTTAAAAGGGAGGCAAAGTTTAGAACAGAGGCAGAAAAAACACCCATTCAGAGCCTGCCCCACATGTGGCCCATACTTATACAGCCACCAAATTAGATAAGATGGATGAAGCAAAGAAGTGCAGGCCGACAGGAACAGGATGTAAATCTGTCCTGAGAGATACAGCCAGAATACAGCAAATACAGAGGTGAACGCCATCATTAAACCACTGAACTGAGAACGGGACCCCCGTTGAAGGAATCTTAGAAAGAACTGAAAGAGCTTGAAGGGGCTCGAGACCCCATATGAACAACAATGCCAACCAACCAGATATTCCAGGGACTAAGCCACTACCCAAAGACTATACATGGACTGACTCTGGGCTCCAACTGCATACGTAGCAGTGAATAGCCTAGTAAGAGCACCAGTGGAAGGGGAAACCCTTGGTCCTGCCAAGGGTGAACCCTCAATGTAGAGGATTGTTGGGGGAGCAGTAATGGGGGGCTGGGTTGGGAGGGGAACACCCATAGAGAATGGAGGGGGAGGGGTTAGGGGGATGTTGGCCCGGGAATAACAATCAAAATGTAAATAAGAAATACTCAAGTTAATAAAGATGGAAAAAAAAGGAATTTAAGCAGTATGGATTTGATTGCTATGCTGTATATATTTATATGCCTAGAACAACAGAAGACCTGGTGATATAATTTATAAGCCATGATAGATCAATAATTTTATTATTCACTTTCTGGTAATTGATTTCCTCTTTTTTCAAATATGATTTTTGTTTTGCTGGTAAGTATTGCTTCTATCTCTAACCTTGTATGAAACAGATAATTTGGGCTATCAGGGACTCAAGGATCCTTTTGCAAAAATGTAAATGACATGAGAACAAACAATGAAAATGGAGAAGAATAATAAATATGAGATGACTTTAAAAGATGACTTTAAATTTGTTTGCATGTAAATTTATGTAATTACTATTTGAAGCTTTTTGATCCCCCCTGTTTTCCCAAATAATGACATGGAAACCTGTTATTTATTAATAAGCTCCACAAACAATAGCTGGGCAAATTCTTATCTATTTTAACCTGTGCTACCTACTTTTCAGCCACGTACCCAGTTATCTTCCATCTTCATCTTGCCTTGGCTGCTCCTGGTTGATTTGTGGCCTTATGGCAACTGTCTCATGGTGACTCTTCTCATGAGGCATTCCACCTCGAACCCTTACCCCGCTTCAGGAAAATAAGTCATGCCTTAACTCTCATGCCCTGTAATAGAATGATCATCTCTTTTTTAGCGAATCAAATGTGAAGGAGGACATTTTTTACACAACTTTGAGACAGGAGATGATTCATAAAAATTACAGTACCAGGTCCAGACTGCAATCAGATCTCTGCAGTACAGAACTCAACAATTGAATATACAGTGTACAGAAATATTTACCATGAAACACTTGCTCTTTTTAGAAGTTAATAAGAGTTGCAAAAGAATTAACATTTTAGTGTGATTTTTGCATTATTAATAGAAATGGCCCAAGATCAGGAAGTAAATACTCTTTTCTAGTATAAAAGCATGTCTACATGTCCCTACATCATTTAATCTGTCCTCATCTAGGTCTAGGCTTTTCTTTGCAGAAGCATAGAGAGAATGGAAAATGAAAGCTAGACTAAACTATCTGAGTTCCAGGTATAGCAGTCTTTATCCTGATAAATCATAGGGCTGCAAATTTAGGAATTCTTCTGTCTTTAAATCCATGCCTTTTTTGAATGGAGAGGAACTTAAAACAATTCTGCTCAAATCAGTAACAAGACAAGATTGTCTACTCCCTCTATACCTACTTAACAAAGTATTTTTAAGCCTTAGAAGAAGCAATAAAACAACTAAAGGAGATCAAGAGAATAGAAATTGAAAAGGAAGAATTCAAAATATCTCTATTTAAAGATAAATGATATGATCAGACAGATAAGTGTCCATAAATATTCCACTGGAAACCTCCTCTCTCTGATAAACACATTACAGTAACAGACTAACTAATAACTCATGAAACTATGTAATATTTTAAGCATAACTCTAATCAAGCAAGTAGAAGGGCTTTTATGATAAAAACTTGAAGTTATGATACTCGATTTCAACCTGTAAACTCCACCCACTCAAGGATCGGGTAACTTCTTGGAATAATGGGAGTTGAAATTCTTGCAAAATAACAAAAGTCTGGTGGAAATTTGTGGTAGCCTATGGGTTTGACTTTATAAGGCGGTGGCCTATGGGCCACTCAGCTAGAAGTTTCGGGCAGCCCTCTTGACCAACGTACATCTTGTTCAGTGTTTAATAAAGATTGCTTCAAATTTGGCTCAAATGGTAGAACTCTTTTTTTCTCTTGTAAATTTCAGGATAAACATTTGGAAGCCACACAGATAATTCCACTCCAAATTCAATGTAGCTAGGCTCTTCATACTGGCTCAAGGAAGAACCCCTCTACCACCAACCTAAGTACATGGCTATGATAACATGGATGCCTCCTTTTGTGCTAAGCTATAGAGGCCATTTTAAACTAGCTTCCTGCCTGATTTGTGGATTCTGGTCATGAGGTATTCTATTTGGGGACTAACAGGAACTGAAGAGCCCCACCAAATCCTTTGTACAGGACATTGGGAGATTTTCCACATTCAACTGGTTATTTCTGACTAATTTAGAGTTCAGTCAGAGATGCTGGTTGTTTTCTGACCAGCCTTGGCACTCTGATAATACTCTGGTGACAACTGGGGACCAGGTTGGGAAATGTGGGGAGTCTCAGCATCTTAGTGCCAGCTTCAGCAGGGTTCTAACCCCTAGGTAACACAATAAGGCCAAATATGCCTAGGTCTCTGGGGTAGAGATGACAGACCAAGAGTTTGGAAAGGCCAAGTATAGGCACTTCAGGCAGTGACCAAGATTACATGGTTTTAGTGCACAATTCTACCAGACTTTCAAATAAGAGCTAATACCAACACTCCCCAAACTGTTTCAACTAACAGAAATAGAAGGAACAGTGCAAAACTCATTTTATGAAGCCAAAGTTACCCTGATAACCTAAACCACATAATGACTCAACAAAGAAAGGAAACTTCACACCAATTTCTCATATGAACATTGGTGAAAAAATACTAAATAAAATATAAACTAAATCTAGGAACACATAAATAAAACATCATCCAACATAATCAAGTAGGCTTCATTCCAAGAATGAAAGAATGATTCAATATGATAATTCATTAATGTATTTGACCATATAAACAAACTGAAAGAAAAAAATTACACAATCATCTCATTAGATGTTGAAAAGCTTTTGACAAAATCCGACACCTCTTCATGTAAAAAATGTTAGAGAGGTCAAGGATATAAAGTACATACCTAAGCATAGAAGCAATATACAGCAGTTCCACTAAAATCAGGGACAAGTCAAGCCTATCTACTCTCTCATTTTCTAGTTAATATAGTTCTTGAAGTTCTAGCTAGAGGAATAAGACAACTCAAGATCAAGACGATACAAAATGGAAAAGAAGAAGTCAAATTGTTCCTATTTTTAGATGCTATGATAGCATACCTAAGTAACCCCCAAAATTCTATCAGGAATTCCTACAGCTTCCACAAAGTGTCTGGATACAAAATTAACAAAAACATCAGAAACATCAGTTGTCCTCCTTTATACAAATGATAAATTGGCCAGGAAAAAGATAGGGAAGCAACATCTTTTACAATAGCCACAAATAAAATAAAATATCCTGATGTAACTCTAACTGAGCAAGTGAAAGTCGTATATTACAAGGACTTCAAGTTGCTGAAGAAAGAAACTGAGGAAGATATCAGAAGATCATAAGATCTCCCATGCTCATACATTGATAGGATTAACAAGAAAAATAGCCAACTTACTAGAAGCAATGTACAGATTCAATGGAATTCCCACAAAAATTTCAACACAATGTTTTATAGAACTTGACAGAGCAATTATTAACTTCATGTGGAAATACAAAAATATCGAGGAAACCTAAAGCAATCCTGAACAATAAAAGAACTTCTCACCATCTCTGACTTGAAGCTATATTTCAGAGCAATAGTAATAAAAACTGCATTATGTTCGTATAGGAAAACACATGTTGATCAATGGAATCTAGTTGATGACTGAGAAATAAACCTAAACATCCATGAATACTTGATTTTTGACAAAGAAGGCAAAACCATACAATTGGAAAAAGAAAGCATCTTCAACAGTACTGGCTCAACAAATGTACTAGCTCTACATATAGAAGAATGCAATCAGGTATATATTATAACTCTGCACAAAACACAAGTCCATGTCAATCAAAGACCTACAACTAAATCCAGATACACTAAATCTTATAGAAAGAAAGTTGGGAATAACATAGAATCTTATTGGTACAGGATACAAATTCCTGTCCAGAGCACCAGGCTAAGCTTTAAGATCAACAACTGAGAAATAGGACCTCCTGAAACTGAAAATCTTCTGTAAAGTAAAGGATATTATCAACAGGACAAAACAGCAGCTTACAGATTTAGAAAGGATCTTCAACCAACCATATATTCAACAGAGGATTAATATCCAACATTTATAAAGAAGTCAATCAATTTGACATCAACAACACCAATACCCAGTTTAAAAATAGGGTACAGAACTAAACAGAGAATTTTTTACAGAGGAATCATGAATGGCTGAGAAGCACTTAAAGAAAGTTCATTGTCCTTAGTCATCAAGGAAATTAAAATTAGAACAACTCTGATTCCAATTTACATCCTTCACAGTGACTACAGTGAAAAACTCAATACTCCTCTATTTCTGGTGGGAATGCTAACTTGTACAACCATGTTGGAATCAATTTGTCAGTTTCTCTGAAAGAATAATTCTACCTAAGATCCAGCTATACCACTCCTGGGCAAATACTCAAAAGATACCCCACTTTACCAGAGGGACACTTGCTCAACTATGTTCATAGTAGATTTATAATAGGCAGAAACTGGAAACAGCTTAGATGTCCCTCAACTGAAGAATGGATAAAGAAAATGTGGTAAATGTACACAATGGAATACTATTCAGCTATTAAAATCAAAGACATCAAGAATTTTATAGGCAGATATATGAAACTTCAGAGTATGCAAAGTGATATCCTCACATTTGGTATGTACTGACTCTTACGTGGTAATTAGTCATAAAGTTCAGGACAACCATGCTACAATGCACAGACCCAAAGAAACTCGGTATTAAGGATGTCCCATGGGAGGCTGTGTGAATAGCACTGAGAAAGGGGAACTACATAATCATCTGCAATTAATGGAGAGATGGAACTGGGTACTAGAGGAGGTGAAGAGGAAAATGGAGATGGTGATCAAGTGCGGGCTATAGAGAATGGAGTAGCTACCTTGTACAGCCAGGAAGGATTTTCAGGAGAGAAAGGGGACATCAGTCCACCCACAAAACCTCCAACCTCAAATTTTTCTTGCCTACAAGATGTGTAGGAATGAAATTGTAGCATAGACTGAGGGATGAGTCAACCAATGACTGTCCTAACTTGAGACCCATCCCATGTGAGAGAGTCAATCACTGATAGTATTAATGATACTCTGCTATTCTCCAGATATGAAACCAGCATAACTGTCTCCTGAGAGGCGCATTCCAACAGTATATGAAGGCAGATGCAGAGTCCACAGCCAAACATCAGGCTGAACCCACAGAGTCTTGTGAAAGAGTGTGAGACTGAAGTGAGCAGGTTGGAAGAGTCAAGGATACCACAAGAAAACACAAGGTCAAATAATTGTGGACCATGGAGGTTCTCAGAACTTGGGCTACTAACCAGGGAGAAGGTAAGAGCTGGATTTAAATGCCCTATGGATTTGTAGCAAATGTGCAGCATGATCTTCATGTATGTCCTCTAAAATATGGAGCAGGGGCTGTCTCAATCTCTGTCCCCTGCCATTGGATCCCTTTTCATTTATTGGACAGTCTGGCTACGCCTAGACAAGCTTGGACTATATATCTCAGGGTGGGGTGGTACCCAAGTGATGCTCCACTTCTCTAAGGAGAGCTTTATGAGACTGGTACTGGGAAGAGAGGAACAAGGGGGGCTGTGATTGGTATGTAAATGAATTAAAAAATAAACAAAAAATAAGTAAAATGTGGAAGTAAGTTCTGAAGGCTACAAAAATGATTTAAGTAATATAAAAATAAAAATAATTTCTCCCTGCTATTACATTGTTATACTATGATTTCAATAGGTCATATTTTTAATATTGATCAATAGAGTTCTGATAAGCCATAGAGCACTATTTCTAATCCAGTCACAAACTCAATATTTTGGATTACATTTGGTTTTCTTCTAAGTAAAGGTCCTTTTTATTAGGCTAAAACCATTTCTCTCCCATCTTTATATATCCAGCTCTGTAAACAGAGGAAACATTTTCATGATTTTTTTTTTTGCCAAGACTCAAAGGCATGAATCTATTCCAGCTGTTTTACAATATAACTCTCACTACAATTACAATGCTAATAGGTCAAAACTTTTGTAAACTGAAAATTAATGTAAGCTTCTGGGACTCAAAAAAGTCATAAGACTTAGAGCCACCTGTCACAGCTCAAACATCCTCTAGATAAGTAAATCCTAAGTTTCAACACATGTCTTTTTCTGAGAATGGGATTTTCCTCTGGTCTTAGCATTCCACCCCCTCCCCAATTAATAGGATTATAGGCACAATGTGTTTTTGTTTGTTTGTTTGTGTTTGTGTTTTTTGGCCTAAATTTTGACTTCTGTCCCTAGGCTACATTTTCTATGTAGATTTTTGCTTGGCTATGAGACAGCATCAGGGATCACCAGGAAACTAAAAACTGCTGAGCTCTGGACTTCCTAAAAGGTGATATAAACCAGTCTAGCCAAGGTAATTACTCCCTGTCTCTTCAGCTATGTCAGCTAATCAGAGGTCTCTGATAAATGTCCCATTGCCCAACTGTAGATTGCTGTCTGTAAGCAGGTGAGTGCAGGTGAAAGATAAAGGCAAGAGCCTGTGATTGGACGGTAGAAAAAGGGGGCAGGCTGATAGCTTTGGAGAGGCACTTGGCTTGTTTTGTGCAAAACAAAAATGTGTTACATGGTTTGTAGCAAATATGGAGCTTGTACTCCCATGCCTACCATCCTTGACTTCAAGCTGTATTACAGTTCAGTAGTAATAAAACCTGCAGGATGTTGGTATAGGAACAGACATGTTGATCAATAGAGCCAAACTGATGACTGAGAAATAAACCCACACATCTATGGAGACTTGATTTTTGACAAAGAAGGTAAATCCATACAATGAAAAAGACAAAGCACCTTCAACAAATGGTGCTGGTTCAACAAATCATTTTAGTGGTGTTGCTTCAATTATTTCTCCATTTAATTTGATATTGGCTATTGGTTTGCTGTATATTGCTTTTATTATGTTTAGGTGTGAGCCTTGAATTACTGATTTCTCCAATACTTTTAATATGAATGGGTGTTACATTTTATCAAATGCCTTTTTCAGCATCCAGTGAGATGATTATGTGATTATTTTCTTTGAATTTGTGCATACGTGGATTACATTAATGGATTTTCATATATTGGACCAACCTTGCATCCCTGGGATGAAGCCTACTTGATTAAGGTGAATGATAGTTTTGATGTGTTCTTGGTTTTGGTTTCTGAGAATTTAATTGAGTATTTGTGAGTATATTTCATAATTGAAATTGGTCTGAAGTTTTTTCTTTGTTGGGTCTTTGTGTGGTTTAGGTATCAGAGAAATTGTAGCTTCATAGAATGAATTAGGTAGTTGTCCTTCTCTTTCTATTATATAGAATAGTTTGAAGAGTATTTGTATTTGGTCTTCTTTGAAGGTCTTAAAGAATTATTCACGAAACCCATCTAATCCTGGGCTTTTTTGGGTTGCGAGACTTTTAATGACTTCTATTTTCTTTTGGGATATTGGCCTGTTTAGATAATTTAACTGCTCTTGGTTTAACTTTGATACCTGGTATCTGTCTAGAAAATTATTTATTTCTTCTAGGTTTTCCAGTTTTGTTGAGTACAGATAGGCTTTTGTAGTAGGTTCTGATGATTTTTTTTTTAAATTTCCTCCATTTCTGTTCTTATGTCTCTTTTTTCATTTCTGTTATTGTTTCTTTGGAAACTGACTCTAAGCCCTATAATAAGTTTGGCTAGGGGTTTATCTATCTTGTTGATTTTTCTCAAAGAACCAACTTTTGGTTCGGTTGATTCTTTGTACAGTTTTCTCTGTTTCTATTTGGCTGATTCTAGCCCTAAATTTCACTATTTCCTGCTGTCTACTCTTTGGTGTGTTTGCTTCTTTTTGATCTAGGACTTTCAGGTGTGCTATTAAGTTGCTAGTGTAGGATCTCTCCAATTTCTTTACAAGGGCACTTAGTATAAAGAAATTTCCTCTTAGCACTGCTTTCATAGTATCTCATAAATTTGGGTATGTTGTGTCATCATTTTAATAGAATTCCATGAAGTCTTTAAATTCTTTATTTCCCTCCCTAACTGTGTTATCATTGCATAGAGACTTGTTTAGTGTTCATTGATATGTGTGTTTGCTGTTGTTTTTGTTGTTATGGAAGTCTGGCCTAAATCTGTGGTGATCTCATAGGATACATGAGGTTTATTAAACTTCTTGTACCTCTTGAAGCTTCTTTTGTTACCAATTATAGGTCAATTTTGGAGAAGGTACAATGAAGTTCAGAGAAGAAGGTATGTTCTTTTGTTTTAGGGTGAAATAATCTGTAGATAGATGTTAAGCACATTTAGTTCATAGCCTCTATTAGATTCACTGTGTCTCTGTTTAGGTTCTGTTTCAATGACCTGTCTATTGGTGAAACTTGGGTGTTGAAGTCTCCAACTAATATTTTGTGGAGTTCAATGTGTGTTTTGAGCTTTAGAAACATTTTCTTTTATGAATATGGGTGGCCTTGCATTTAGGGCATCAGTATTTAGAATCGAGACTTTCTTGTGGTAAATATTTCTTTTAATGAAAATGAAGTGTCCCTCCCCATCTCAGTTGATAACTTTTGGTTGAAAGTCTATCTTATTGGATATTTTAATGGTAAATCTGTCTTGTTTCTTGGGGACATTTGCTTGGACGACCTTTTTCCAGCCTTTTTCTCTGAGGCATTGTTTGTCTTTGTCATTGAGGTGTGTTTCTTGCATGCAGCACAATGCTAAATCCTCCTTGCCTATTCAATCTGTTAGCTTATGTCTTTTTATTGGAGAATGAAGTCTGTTGATATTGAGAGACATAAAAGATAGATGATTGTTATGTTTATTGTTGCGTGTGACATTATGTATATGTTATTTTTCACCTTTTAGTTTTGTTGTGAGATGTTCATATCATGATATTTTCTTTAGTATAGGTACCTTCCTTGTGTTAGAGTTTTCCTTCTAGAATCCTCTGTAGGACTGTATTGGTAGATAGATATTATTTAAATTTGGTTTTGTTGAGACATGTTTTGGTTTCATCATGAAATATTTTTGTTTCTCCATCTGTGCTGGTTGAGAGTTTTGCTGGGTATAGTGACCTAGGCTGGCATTTCTGTTTTCTTAGTCTCTGCATGGAAATTCATGACACAATGAAAACACCAAACCGAAGAATAATAGAAATATAAGAGAGTGAAGATCCACACTTCAAAGGACCCAAAAAGGACTCCAACGAAATTATAGAAGAAAACTTCCCATTTGGTTAAAGAGTTAACCATAAATATATAAGACAAATGAAGAACACCAAATACATTGGACCAGAAATAAAATCTTTTCATCATCCAATAATCAAATCACTAAATGCACAGAAGAAAGAATGTTAAAAGCTGTAAGGGAAAAAGGACAAGTAATATGTAAATGCAGACCTATCAAATTTACACCAGATTTTTCAACAGAGAACCTAAAAGCCAAAAGAGTCTGGACAAAGGTCATGTAAACCATAAGAGAACACAAAATATAACGTTTAAAAATAAAAATAAAAAAGTACTCATTTTAAAGGATCAATTTTAGTATTACAAAAGACTATGAAGAAAAAGATGTACATGACATTTACTCACTGATAAGTGGATATTAGCGAAAAAGTTCAGACTACCCAGGATTCAAGTCATAGACTGTATGAAGCTTAACAAGAAGGAAGACCCAAGTTTTGATACTTCAATCCCACTTGGAAGGGGGAACAAAATAATCATCAGAGGCAGAGGAAAGAAGGGACCTGGGTAGGAGAGGGAAGGGAGAGGTGAAATGGGGGCGGGCAGATTCAGGTATGTAGGGAGACAGGAGAGGCCCAGAATAATCAATGGAAATATGCAACTGTGGGGCATGTGGGGTTGGGAAACCTCTAGAAAGTCCCAGGACCCAGAGATGTGAGAGTCTCTCAGGATTCAATGGGGATGACATTAACCAAAATGCCCAAGAGTGGTTAGATGGAAACTGAGGAGACTACCTCCACAGCACCAGTTGAGGCATGGGGTGACCCACTCATCTTCAAATCTTTTAGCCTGAATTGTTCCTGTCTCATGAAAATGCAGGGAAAAATCTAACAGAGACTGAAGAAAAGAGCATTCAGTGACAGACCCAACTTGGGATTCATCTCATGCACAGGCACCAAACCCTGGGCCTATTATTGATGCCATGTTATGCTTGCAGACAGGAGCCTAGCAAAATGTCCTCTGAGAGGCTCTATTAGCAGGTAAATGAGACAGACACAGATACTTACACCCAACCATTGGACTGAGGTCAAGGACCCTGATAAAAGAGTTAGGGAAAAGACTGTATTTAAGGAGATTGTAACCCCACAGGAAAAACAACAGTATCAACCAAGTGGGACCCCTCAGAGCTCCCAGAGACTAAGCCACCAACCAAAGAGCATACATGGGATGGTCTATGCCAGAGACACATATGTAGCAGAGGATTGCATTCTCTGGCTTCAGTGGGAGAGGATAGTCTAATCCTACAGAAAATTGATAGCCTAGGGAAGGCGGTGCTGACAGGGATGTGATGGGGGTAGGTTGGGGAGGACCCTCTCAGAAGCAAATGGCAGGGGACATGGGGTGAAGAAATTGGGAGAGTGCAAGAAAGGGGACAACATTTGGAATGTAAAAATAATTTAATAGAAATTAATATAAAAAATACACAGATTCTTGTATCTTTCATCCAAGATTTCGCCACTGACAGCACCACACACTATCACTCCATATATATATATGGTTGCCAATTCAGCTCATGACTGCACCTGTGCTGCATAAGAGTCACTTAAACTCTGACCCTGTCTCAGTTATTCCTTACTTCTTCAGTAAGTTTAAGGCTTTCAGGCTCAAATGCAAAATGTATGTTTGAAGTACAGTCTTACTAGGAAACTGTCTTGCTCCTTAAGATAATATATATCTGCCAGATTACCTGATAGTCTGAGAATTATTCTTTTCACTTCCAGTGGAACACATTGAAGGTAGCATAGCACAATGATTTTTAAAACTCTAGATCTGTAAAGAGAAGTGTTAATAGTTTTCATTTATTTAACTTAAAAAGCACAGAACAAGTGCTCTTTTAAAATGAAAGACCCTAGCAGAAGAAAACATTTTAAATTCTTCAGAAGACATATAATTAGTAGCAATAGTATAAGAGAGAGATTAATTGAGCATACCTTCATTACGACACAGATTTTGTTTCATTTTGGACAGTTTTTTAGCAATTCATTTCACTGGTTCTAATATGTGATGATGAGGAAGAAGAGGATGAGGAAGGGAGAAAGAGGGAGAGAAGAATTTTCCCCTCTCTTCGTGGTAGAATGAATATCAATCAGGTTGATATTTTGACATTTGATTTATTTATGTCATCTTTTGATTGAACTCTATAGGAAGAACTGGAGAACTTGTCGCTTCTGTCTCCAACCCGCAGAAAAGAGCGATGACACAGCGTTCTTCTCAAAGTGGTTTATTCAGGAACCTTACAGCATGCAAGCAGGAATCTTTCTTTTCTTTTCTTCTCTTTCTCTCATCCCCCCAGCACACTCCCTTATATCCTCCCTCAACTCTGCCTCCTCAGTCCAGTCTGTGTAATTTCAGTTCATAGGTCCACATCACGTGGCCTAATCTTGCATCATGGTGCGCCTGCACAGTTCTCACAATGGACGTGGCTAGTTTTGGGTGTATGAGGAAGTCAAGTGCTAGTCATGAGACTTAGCTGCAGTCCCAGGTGCCATTTTGGGACTGCCGCCACACCCGCTCCCCACAAGAACTGAGTGTGTAAATATTCAAAAACTTGTATTCAGTGGGGCAAGATATAGGGTATGAAATAATTTTCAAATTATGAAGAGTTATAAACAACACAGTTTTGAGCTATCGCTGTCAGCTTTCTTGATGAACTCACATGATGAATGCCTGCCCTGTGTGGGTATTAAACAAACAGTGAAGGATATTTCTAAGAAAGAATTATATTTTAGGGCTATTTCTACATGAATTTCCCACATATTCCTTGTTTTTTTCAGGTGAGTATTCTTAGCAATGTGATTCTGTTCACTCCTCAGAATAGAGAAAGAAAGGAAATAAACTGGGACAAAAGATAATGACACAATAGGCAGGATACTACTACTAGATCATGAATGAGTTCCTGTGCTTATTTATGCATGCGTGTGTGTGTGTGTGTGTGTGTGTGTGTGTGTGTGTGTGTGTGAGATGTCAGCACTGTAGCAGAAATAATCAAACTCTGTTGTTTGCCCAGTGACTGTTGTAAGCCACTCTCTTAAGGTAATTGAATTCTGAGAAGTAAACATCTCTAAATAGCATAAAATGGTTCTCATTATGTTGTATATTATTTTTTCTCCATTTCTGTCTCAAAAGACTCTTAAACGTTTCATCAGGGGCTGGAGTTCAATGCTTTAGCACATGTGCTTTTTTAAATGTTGAAAATCACTAATTAATTTGATCACTAAACTATGAAATCAGATCTCAGTTTATTCTTCCAGAGCACAATTAATACGTGGCTTTTATGTTTTCCTTTACTTATTTATTTATTTGTTTACTTTAGGAACAAGAGCTGCTATAATCCTAAGGAGAGTTTTTCCAATAATAAGGGATGAGTAAGACCAGAATTTGGCCTTTTTGTTAAACCCATGTTTGGAGGAGTTATGCAAAGGCAAAAGAGGTCTTTAAAGTATAAATCAAATTTCTACTTCCTTTTCTATTATAGGTTTTTCAAATACAGTCCTACCAGCAATTGCTAGCAATATAGCCATTTAGTTTTCATTCAGCACACCACTGAAGGAGTTATACTAGGTTTGTTTTTCTTAAATTGGATATTTAATATATTTACATTTCAAATATTATCTTCCTTTCCCCTTCTCCCACGCCCCCTCCCCTTCCCCTGCTTCTATGAAGATGCTCCAATTCCCACACACTCACTCCCACCTCAACACCCTGGCATTCTCCTACACTGGGCAAACATTCACAGGACCATGAGCTTCTTCTCTTGATGCCAGACAATGCCATCCTCTGCTACACATGCAGCTGAAGCTGTGGGTCCCTCCATTTGTACTCTATGGTTTCAGTTTTCTTGTAAAACAAACTCTTAATCTTGGTTCTTTTGCCATTCGAATTTTACTAGAATTGACTTTGGATAACTATTATCATTGGCTTTGTTTTGCTATTCATTCTGGAGACCAGCTATGGTTCTATGTCCTCTGCTTTTTCCCTCTAAGAGTGTCCAGACAGTACTGCACACCAGTCTAGCTAGAATGATGAAGCATGCAGGGTTCTGGTCTAGCTGGGAGCAAAGGAGATTGTGTGTTAGACTGGGAATAGCTTGAGCATAGGGGACCTGAAATCCTGTTTCCACAGTCACACACTTCTTTTAACAAGACCATACATACTCTAAACCACACACCTCCTAATAGTGCCATTCCCTATGGGCCAAGCATTCCAAGATAAGTCTATGGGGACCATTTCATTCAAACCACCATAAATGGGATGCAATAATTGGAGTGAACTTCCTTTTTAGTAGCAGTTCTGCACTTTCTGAAGGGTTTTCCAATTAACCCAAACTCCAGTTGTTTAGCTAATTTCTGGGGCAATTACAGAAAGGGTCTTGATGATGAAAAATAGTATGTATTTGGTACAGAAAGTATTTTGGGATATAGGAGCAGTCAGCAAGAGGAACCAGCTGGTTTCTGGCTGCTCCTGGGACTGAACTGAACTGTTCACCCAGCTCCCTGCACCCAAATCCTGTGGGGAAGAAAGCTGAACCCTTAAAAGTGCAGACACTCCTGAGAACCTTGAGGAGATGGATACTTTCTGCCTGCATTCATGACCCAAGAGGAAATCACCTAGAGCTATCTGTGCCCCCAGGCCAGTGACCTAGGCATGATCAGGGGCAGGACCCTTCCAGTTTCTGCCTGAACCAATTGAAAGCCAGTCACCAGAAGTGCCTACATATCTGAGAGCAGAACTCTCTGTTCCCAGAGACAGCTGAAAGGAAACAGGTCTACAGGAGTGCTGCCATACAGGCCTACAGGAGGGAAAACCTATTTTTAGAGTCAGCAAGACAAGCCAATACCAGAGACAACCTGATGGTGAGAAGCAAGCACAGGAACATAAGCAACAGAAATCAAGACTATTTGGCATCATCAGAGCCCAGTTCTTCCACCAAAGAAAATACTGGATATCCAAACACACCAGAAAAGCAAGATTTAGACTTACAATAAAGAAAGCACAAAGGGAGACAACCCTGAAGAGAGAAACCCACTGAAAAGATCAGGAGTCATAGATGAAAGCATCAGCAACAAAATACAAGAGAGAGAAGAGAGAAAGATAGAAGAGAGATTCTCAGTGGTTGAAGATATTTACTGGCCCTTTAAGTTGGGAATCTTTACTTTCTTCTATATCTGTTATTTTTAGGTTTGGTCTTCTCCTTGTGTCCTGGATTTCCTGGATGTTTTGGGTTAGGAGCCTTTTGATTTTTACATTTTGTTTGACTATTTGTGTCAATGTTTTCTATGGTATCCTTTGCTCCTGAGATTCTTTCTTCAGTCTCTTGTATTCTATTGGTGATGCTTGGTTCTATGACTCCTTATCTCTTTTCTAGTTTTTCTGTCTCCAGTGTTGTCTCTCTTTGTGATTTCTTTATTTTTTGTACTTCCACTTTTAGATCCTGGATGGTTTTGTTCAATTCCTTCACCTGTTTGGTTGTGATTTCTATAAATCTTTAAGTGATTTTTAAATTCGTTTAAGGTCTTTCATTTTTTGACCTGTGTTTCACTGTACTTCTTTAAGGGAGTTATTCATGTCTTTCTTAAAGTCCTCTATCATCATCATAAGATGTGATTTTCAATCCAAATCTTGTTCTTCCTCTGTGTTGGTATATCCAGTATTTGCTGTGATGGGAGAACTGGGCTCTGATGATGCTATGTACTCTTGGTTTCTGTTGCTTAGGTTCTTATGCTTGCCACCTGCCATCTGGTTATCTCTGATGTTAGTTGGTCTTGCAGTCTGTGACTGGAGCCTGTGATCTTTGGAGTGAGAGCTCTCCTGGAAGACCAGCTCTCCACTGGCAGGCTTTGGGTCTGAGAGCTCTGGAACAGCTCCAGCTCTGAGTGCAGATGGAGCCCAGAAGAGAAGAGTCCTATCCCAGGCCTTTCTGTAGCTTCTGAGCCCTGTGTACTCTTTGTACAGTCAATAGAGAGAAAGTGGGGTCTAACCTGTATGCTGTAGGCTTAGGAGGGAGAGTGCTCCTGGCAGATCAGGTATCTACAGGCCCCACCCTCAATTGTTAAATGTAAATCTAATATCACTACTTTCATTTAGGATGTCAATACTGATGTTTTTCACATCATTGGCTATCTTTAGACATCATTATTATCTCATTCTATATAGAAGATATTATCTTCGGGATTTCATTTTATAAATTTACAGAAATTTATAAATTCTTTACTACCACAAATCAAAAGTGCAATGGACACAAGGTTATTCTCTGTGTCCATACTGTGTGCTACATCCAGCACTTGATGTACTGCTTAAGATGAACGTTCTAGGAATCAGTCTGGAAGTCCCTCAGAAAATTGGACATAGTACTACCTGAGGACTCAGGTATACCACTCCTGGACATATACTGAAATGATGCTCCAACATATAGCAAGGACACATTCTCCACTATGTTCATAGCAGCCTTATTTATAATAGCCAGAAACTGGAAAGAAGCCAGATGCCCTTCAACAGAGGAATGGATACAGAGAATGTGGTACACAATTATCAAAAGCAATGACTTCATGAAATTCTTAGGCAATAGATCAAACTAGAAAATATCATCCTGAGTGAGGTAAGTCAATCACAAAAAAACCCCCACACATCCACACATGGTGTGCACTCACTGATAAGTGGATATTAGTCCAAAGTTCAATTGCCCAAGATACAATCCACAGACCACATGAAACTCAAGAAGAAGGGCAACCAAAGTGTGGATGCTTCAGTTCTTAAAAGAGGGAACAAAAATATTCATAGGAGGGAATATGGAAAAAAAGTTTGGAGTAGAGACTGAAGGAATGGCCATTCAGAGCCTGCCCCAACTTGGGATCCAGCCTATATACATACAACCACCAAACCCAGACAGTATTGCTGATGCCAAGAAGTACATGCTGACAGGTGCCTGATAAAAGCTGTCTCCTGAGAGGCTCTGGGAAAGAATGACAAATACAGAGGTGAATGCTAGCAGCAATCATTACACTGAGAATAGGGTCCTCATTGAAGAATTAGAGAAAGGATTGAAGCAACTGAAGGGGTTTAAAACTCTATAAGAACAAAGATATCAATCAAACAGAGCTCCCAGGGACTAAATCACTACCCATAGAATACACATGGACAGACCCATGGCTCCAGCTGCATATGTAGCAGTGGATGGCCTTGTTGGGCATCAGTGGGAGGAGAAGGTCTTGGTCCTACCAAGGCTGTAACCCCCTGTGTAGGGAAATGTCAGGGCAGGGAGGCAGGAAGGGGTGGGTTGTTGGGAAGGGGAACACCCTCATATAAGAAGGGGAAGGGGGGATCGGATGGGGGTTATGGATGGGAAACCAGGAAAGGGGATAACAATTAAAATGTAAATAAAAAACTATCCAATAAAAAAATGACCGTTCTGATGCTGCTCTTTTGGGCTGCTTCACACTGAAATGTTTTGAAATCTGAAGCTCCATTTTGCCATTTTCGTGAATTATTTAAAGCATTCCTTCTGTGCATTTGAGAACGATGAAGATTCAAGGGTGCCAAAAACTTGCTTGAATTAACTGGAACTGAATTCTTGTTTTAGATTTCCTCACTTCTTCTTATCAACATCACACTCTCTCCAGGAATGTTGAAAGATTGTGTGGATTTTATAGACTGTTATTTTTTGCCTTTTTATTTTATTAGAGATCTTAGTTTATCGCGGTTTGAAAATAATGATTTTTTTTAAGCTGTTGCTGTTCTGTTCCCAAGAATTTGATGAAAGCTTTTTTCTGATCCCCTCATTCTTTCCCCTTCTCATCTTCTCCACTCTACCTAGTTGAGATTTACAGTTGTAATGGAGAGGAAAGAAAGAACCAGAAAGCAGGGGAAAGCTCTGCACACTTAAACGAATCAAGAATATGCAGTCAAACATCTGAGAATACTGCCGGCTAGCTATATTCCTTCATGAATGTCATCTTATGCCTTTTCTCTCGTGTTACTACCAGGGTGTTTTATCTATGTATTAAAACAAACAAACAAACAAACAAACAATGTAACTCTGTGGCTCAGCTTTCATTTATTCATTACTCTGTATTGTCCACCCTGGGTACCTGGCTAAAAACAGTTGTTAATCTTCTTGTACGCATGTCTCTAAAAATGTCTTGTAATAAAACCCTTTTCTGCTATGGGAAGGAATTATTTTGACATATTTAAATCAAGAGAATATTTAGCTTTGAATTTATATTTTCTTCCCTCTCTCCCTCTCTCTCTCCCTCCCTTTTCTCATATATATACTTCAAGTCCATTTTAATTAACTTCAGACAGCATTTAAAACCATTTATATGTCACCAAATATTTGATAAGGGTTTCTCTTTCTTATTTGAATGATCTGCACCTATCTTTCAATATGATAGAGAATATTGCTATAATTATTGTAAACAATACATTTGCTAAGTAGAAATCTTAGAGATGGTCAGTTTTGTTGACTGAAGTGTTTGTTTTCCTTTATTTCTTGTAGCATCTCTCAAACATCAATTGTTATCTTGTAGATGTTTTTTGAAACACAGCCATGAGAGCAATTGTGAAAATGATAATTCATGTTTGATTTTTTTAAATCTTGTGTTGACTTCCACATCAAAACAGTTGAATTAGGAAGACAAAGGATGCTTCCTCAACTGCTGCCAGCACAGAGCTCCTTTGTACTCTGAATCTTCTTTAGAGCAACATCAATAGGAATTTCATGGGAACCACTGAGATGTCAATCTTTCCACAGAGCAATCAAGTCCAGTTTGTTCTTTACTCTGTAATTAAAGCATGGTTCTGGGAGGATGAGGAAGTAATAACCCTGCAGGTGAGATAACCCACCATGCTGCTTGCAACATGCAGCTATCCTTTCAACAATAAAAACCTTTAAGCCGTGGTCTAGTTTTGCTTTCTTAAAGCTATAGACAAAGGATCATAGAAAACAATTGTGGGTCTTGTAATAGTATTAAAATTATTAAAACTGCATGCCATTCTTGAAGAACTTGGTTTTCTTTTTTTTTAAACAACCAGCATTACAAATGAGATGCATGAAAGTATGGGATTTGATGAATGTGCTATAGACCCTTAGGAAACACCCTCGCACCACTGCGCGCCCAATACGGGACTTTTGCAGGAAGGGAAAAGAGGTTTACTCTAGACATTAAACAGCTTTTTCTTCGTTTCCCTATGGATAGACTTAGTCCTTTCCCTTCTGACTTTGATGTTACCAGCATGTGTAAAGTTTCAGTAAAGAATTTGTACCTTCCATTGAACCTTAAGTAAGGTTTGTTAACTTACTAGAAATCCAGTGATGGTGGAGAGGTTAGATATTGCAGGTTCAGAGTTTAGTTATAATTTATCTTGGGCTGTGACTAATCTGCTAAATAGCAATTCCTAGCCCATCTTTGTGTCTAACCAAATGTACTGTGATTCACAGGTAAAACCTTGTGTAATGTACTAAGTTAATAAAGTTCTAGTTTCCACAAAACAAAAGTCTATGGATGTCATCAAACAGTATCTACATCATATACTAGAGGTTTTTCATTTTCTTTTACATTATCTATTAATGTTTCTACTAATGTGTTTAAAAAGTATCTGAATTTATGATTCTCTTTGAACTGCTTCTATAAAAATATCATGAACCAGTCACCATTTGAGCAAGGACTTGGTGATAAAAATAGATCAGTGCTCCCAGACCATGGCCACTTATACTGGCTTCAGAATATTCTTTCTTATTTTCTGTGAGGTAAAATGTGTGGTTTTGGTCAACACCCTTCTCAAGATTTAATCACTACACTTGGTTTCCTTCCCCTAATCTCCAAATCTCAGACTCCAGGTGCTTTCTAGATCTAGCTGCCATGGTGAGAAAAGAGAAAAATATTAATATTACAAATCATATTTGCCCATAAAAGCAATAATTGTTCCCAGTGCTAATTGTGATTTCTCTATTCAATCTGTCCTATTATTTGATTATAAATAAAATTAAGAGATACCTTAAAAGAATTTTCTATTCTACAGAAGTTCTTCAAAATCATTTAAATATGACTTTTTTTATCTTTATTAACTTGAGTATTTCTTATTTACATTTTGATTCTTATTCCCCTTCCCAGTTTGTGGATCAACAACCCCCTAACCCCTCCCCCTCTCCTTCTATATGGGCTTCCCTTCCTCATCCTCCCCCCATTACCACCCTCCCCCCAACAATCACATTCACTGGGGGTTCAGTCTTGGCAGGACCAAGGACTTCCCCTTCCACTGGTGCTCTTACTAGGCTATTCATTGCTATCTATGAGGTTGGAGCCCAGAGTCAGTCCATGTATAGTCTTTGGGTAATGGCTTAGTCCCTGGAAGCTCTGGTTGGTTGTCATTGTTGTTCATATTGGGTCTCAAGCCCCTTCAAGCTCTTCCAGACCTTTCTCTGATTCCTTTAACGGGGGTCCCGATCTCAGTTCAGTGGATTGCTGCTGGCATTCACCTATGTATTTGCTGTATTCTGGCTGTGTCTCTCAGGAGAGATCTTAATCCAGTTCCTGTCAGCCTGCACTTCTTTGCTTCATCCATTTTATCTAATTGGGTGGCTGTATATGTATGGGCCACATGTGGGGCAGGCTCTGAATGGGTGTTCCTTCTGCTTATGTTCTAAACTTTGCCTCCCTATTCCCTGCCAAGGGTTTTCTTGTTCCCCTTTTAAAGAAGGAGTAAAGCATTCGCATTTTGGTCATCCCTCTTGAGTTTCATGTGTTCTGTGCATCTAGGGTAATTCAAGCATTTGGACTAATAGCCACTTATCAATGAGTGCATACCATGTGTGTTTTCCTGTGATTGGGTTACCTCACTCAGGATGATATTTTCCAGTTCCATTCATTTGCCTATGGATTTCATAAAGTCATTGTTTTTGACAGCTGAGTAATATTCCATTGTGTAGATGTACCACATTTTCTGTATCCATTCCTCTGTTGAAGGGCATCTGACTTCTTTCCATCTTCTGGCTGCTATGAACATAGTGGAGCATGTGTCTTTGTTATATGTTGGGGCACCTTTTGGTTATATGCCCAGGACAGGTATAGCTGGGTCCTCAGGTAGTTCAATGTCCAATTTTCTGAGGAACCTACAGACTGATTTCCAGAATGGTTGTACCAGTTTGCAATCCCACCAGCAATGGTAGAGTGTTCCTCTTTCTCCATATCCTCGCCAGCATTTGCTGTCACCTGAGTTTTTGATCTTAGCCATTCTCACTGGTGTGAGGTGAAATCTCAGGGTTGTTTTCATTTGCATTTCTCTTATGACTAAAGATGTTGAACATTTCTTTAGGTGTTACTCAGCCATACAGCATTCCTCAGCTGTGAATTCTTTGTTTAGCTCTGAACCTCATTTTTTAATAGGGTTATTTGTCTCCCTGCGGTCTAACTTCTTGAGTTCTTTGTATATTTTGGATATAAGCCCTCTATCACTTGTAGGATTGGTAAAAATCTTTTCCCAATCTGTTGGTTGCTGTTTTGTCTTAACAATAGTGTCCTTTGCCTTACAGAAGCTTTGCAGTTTTATGAGATCCCATTTGTTGATTCTTGATCTTAGAGCATAGGCCATTGGTGTTTTGTTCAGGAATTTTCTCCAGTGCCCATGTGTTCGAGATTCTTGCCCACTTTTTCTTCTTTTAGTTTGAGTGTATCTGGTTTGATGTGGAGGTCCTTGATCCACTTGGACTTAAGCTTTGTACAGGGTGATAAGCATGGATCGATCTGCATTCTTCTACATGCAGACCCCCAATTGAACCAGCACCATTTGCTGAAAATGCTATCTTTTTTCCATTGGATGGTTTTGGCTCCTTTGTCAAAAATCAGTTGACGATACGTGTGGGTTCATTAATGGGTCTTCAATTCCATTCCACTGGTCTATCTGTCTGTCTCTGTACCAATACCATGCAGTTTTTATCACTATTGCGCTGTAATACTGCTTGAGTTCAGGGATAGTGATTCCCCCAGAAGTTCTTTTATTGTTGCAGATAGTTTTAGCTATCCTGGGTTTTTTGTTATTCCAGATGAATTTGCCAATTGTTCTGTCTAACTCTTTGAAGAATTGAATTGGTATTTTGATGGGGATTGCATTGAATCTGTAGATTGCTTTTGGTAAAATGACCATTTTTACTATGTTAATCCTGCCAATCCATGAGCATGGGAGATCTTTCCATCTTCTGAGGTCTTCTTCAATTTCTTTCTTCAGAGGCTTGAAGTTCTTATCATACAGACATTTTACTTGCTTGGTTAAAATCACACCGAGGTACTTTATATTATTTGGGTCTATTATGAAGGGTGTCGTTTCCCTAATTTCTTTCTCGGCTTGTTTCTCTTTTGTGTAGAGGAAGGCTACTGATTTATTTGAATTAACTTTATACCCAGCCACTTTGCTGAAGGTGTTTATCACGTTTAGTAGTTCTCTGGTGGAACTTTTGGGATCGCTTAAATATACTATCATATCATCTGCAAATAGTATTATTTTGACTTCTTCTTTTCCAATCTGTATCCCCTTGACCTCCTTTTGTTGTCTGATTGCTCTGGCTAGAACTTCAAGAACTATATGGGATGTCCAGGTATGTAGCTCTGAGGGTGCTGCACAAACTAGGTACAGAATATAGAGGCAAACTCATCTTTTTTTCAATACTTAAGAGACTAAAATGGATAGTTAAGCATGCTATGGAATCATATATGCTGCCTTGATTCTATCTAGGTCTTTCCAACTTCCTATTTCAATAACCTACAAAGATTCCATCTTTAGAGCTTTTTTACTTCCTTGCATAACTTTCCATTCTTTTACCACATACAAGTGACAGCAGTTGACCACCTTAGCTAAATAAACAACTCTGTTTATAATCACTTATTCTTGGACTATCTTCTCCACTTTCAATGATAAAAATTCACAGGCATGTGATCCATCAGAAGGGCACTTGAAGTATAGTAAGGGTGTGGTCAGCTTTGTTTACTCAGAGCAGTCCCAGAGCCCTTCTGCCTCAAGCTTCCAAAGGCAGGCACATCTACCAGGGAAAAGAAAGAGAACTCAGTGCTCCCAGGTTTCCACATTCTCTTTCTTTTTGTTTTTTAAGAGATTTATTTATTTATTTTCTGTAAATGAGTATACTGTAGGTGTCTTCAGACACACCAGAAGAGGGCATCAGATCCCGTTAGAGATGGTAGTAAGTGTTCATGTAGTTACTGGGAATTGAACTTATGACTTCTGGAAGAGTTATCAGTGGTCTTAACTGCTGATCCATCTCTCCAGCTCCACATTCCCTTTCTTCCTCTGTATCCCATGCCTGAAGAGATATTTCTAAACTTTGATCAAGCTGGTTGGTTCTTGATGGTTTTAGTAATAGGCAGGATGTATGCTCCAAATGAATATTAGTACTTTTGTTTTGGTCACAATTAAAGTACAAAGAAAGATCAAAGAAAAGCTACTTCTGTGGCTGCACAAACTGCAAAGAAGTTTGTACAAATGGGACTAAGGAAATGTAGAAGGTGTTTGTGCATCTAGCAGTGTAAATGTTAATTTTAAAACTTTAATTAAAGGAAAATTTAATTGCAGCAAATAGAAGAAGACCTTTTCTTTCAAGTACATTTCTTGTTCAAGGAAGTTAAGGAAAAAATTTTCAAATATTGTCTCTTTGTTTAAAACTCTGAACTATTAAAATGATTTAAATGACAGTGACATGATCTTAATGAACACCTTTGACTTTTTAAACTGCCATTACACGATGAAAAAATATTTATTTTCAGAAAAAAAGAAATCTGTTTTTAAGCTAGGCTAAGGAAATAACAGCTCATTATTTTTAAGGCATTTATGACCTGACAGTCTATGGTGTTCTATTACTATGTTTACCACATTTTAGCCACATCTAGACATAAGGAATTTCAGGAATTTCAAAAGACCTATATCCCTTCCCGAAGTTTATTAGTTCCAGCAGTAACTAGGTATCCAGCAAGCTCCCAGGCAATCTGATCCCTTATATGAACTGCAGTATTTCTCATTCTATTAAAAAATCTTCCCTTTTCCATAGTCTCACTTTGAAATATTACATGGTGAGAGCATGTCATTTCTGCCCTCTGAAAGATTTACAATGCAAATACCATGCATAGAGGAAAATCATATCACCCCATTATGATGATGAGCCCTAGTTTCTCATTTACTAATTGAGAAAGTCAGAAAATATTAATATAAATGTCATATCTCTGTTGGACAGGACAGAGAGTTGTGGTTTTGATTTGGTTGTAACTTACATCATCAGTGAGCCTTGAAGTCTGCTATCTTACTTTTGCAGCTAGGGTCTTATCTGGGATGTGAATTTCACTGAGAAGCTGGCTGTCTTGAAAAGGAGAGTGAGAATGAGAAGAAAAATGAGACTCGGGCTCAACAACATTTTCACTAGTCATCAACAACATGAATATTTTCATGATTAGGGGATAGAACTATTTTCTGTCAATATTTCTCATCTTTTGTTATAGCCTGCCCATCCTGGGTCACTTCCGGCTGCAGAACTGTACATAAACATGATGGCACCAGGGCCCCTGATGGAAAAACATGGAGAATTATGAGGATTTGGTTGAAAAGGTGTGTCTCTCTTTCTTTGGTCTCACAATTTGGTTAAAGCCTTTTATTATTGGAAAAGGAAGAAATCCAGCATAATTAATAATTCCTGCGGTGGAGTTGCTGACAGATGTATAGTTAATATCCCTTTTATGTTTATGTATTTTATGTCAAAGCAATGACTCAGTCATGAAGTGTAAATCTTAGGATTTCCGCTTCTTAGATAGTCTCTGGGAATCTCAAACAAGACCATCAACTTTGTTGGTTGTAGAACATGCTCAGTCTTCATTTATCAGTGAGCTCTATAGCTTTAATCTTATTCACTACTCCCTGGGAACCACCTGATGATCTCATTTATGTTCTTTAGCACCAACCCCCTCAAAACCCACATATGGCTCTTATAAAAACAGCAATCTGGGGCTCACTCTTAAAGAAGTCCACACCCGTGATTTCCACTGCCTCTTTCCGAATGTTTCTGTTAACTCTCATGCTTAAGCCTGTTCTAAAGCATCAATATTAGAAACAGTGCTGCTTTATACTGATCAGTTCTGAAATTATTTTCAGAGTTGAAGCCACTCGATCCAGCTTGGCTGAGTCAATGTCTCTAAAAGTTTAAGGGAGCTCATCAGTTACATATCATAAAGTAGAGCTGAGCTTTCTGCTTCCCTTTGCCTTTCTTGGCAGCTTTATAGTACAGTCCTTGTCCAAGTTTGTCTGTATGTGGTGCTATCTACTAGTGACCCGCAAAAAAGGCATTGAGGATATCAATTTACTTTTCTGTTTTAAACTTTTAGTATCTGTTGATATTTCTGGAAATAGGAAGCAATCACAAGCACTTACATGGCTAGGGAGATACCATGAGCATGGAGAGGACAGGGAGGCACTGTGATCAAAGAGGGTGCATTCCCAGGGTGAGGCTCATCCATTAACCTCTGGTGGTGCAGTACCTTGATATTTCCTTGTATGTGCAAAACTCCAGGTCATTAGTTTATAATAATGATGGAAACTACATTTATGCTTTATTCTGGAAGCAAACAAACAAAGTAACTGTAGGCTTTTTCACAAGTGACCCAACTCCCAAATACTGACTTGGAGGTCTTTTTTTATTTATGAGTAAATGCCTAGGCCATAATATAGGCTAGCTTCCTGACTAACTCAATTTATTATCTTATTTATTCTAATCTAAGCCACATCACTTATTTCTTCTCCTTAGTTTCATATATCTGACCTCCTCAGCATCTGGGTGAGGAATCCTCCTGCACCTGGCCATCTCCCAGATTTCCAATTGCTCCACTGGAACTGCCATCTTCTAATCCTGCCTCAGCTTACTGGCCCTCAGCTGCCAGGTGATACTTTCACATAGTACACAAGAGAGTATTTCTGGCAAAGAAAGAAAAGAAAAGGAAGGAAGGAAGAAAGAAAGAAAGAAAGAAAGAAAGAAAGAAGGAAAGAAAGGATGAAAGAAAGGAAGGACGGAAGAACAAAAGAGGGGAAAGGTCCTGTCTACGCCTCACTAGACATACATGGAAGAGATACCACGCATGAACTAACTGTCCTATGTGGATCTGGTACCAGATACTACAAGGGGCAAGCTGCTCTGCATCCATCTTTGTACCTGTCTGTCTTCACTTTCACCAAAATGGTCCTTCAGGATAATTGGTTTTAACTATTAACATGACATTGTCTCTTATCCAATGGGGTAGTTGGTTTTAACTGTCAATTTGACACAGTCTAGAATCATCTTGGAAAAGCATGTCTGTGAGCCACTTTCTAGATCAGATTGGTCTGTGAGTATGTTTGCACAAATGTGGTAGTGCCTTGGTTATATGAGTTTGTATAGCGATCAATCTAAAAGTAGATATCATCATTCTTTACATTGCGTCCTAAAGAAGAAAAGGTAAGTTGAATACAGTTATGTAGACTTTTATTTTTTCTGCTCTTAACTGTGGATGTGATGCTACCATCTCTTTTACATTTCTGTTATATAGACTTCCTTACAATGACAGATTATAATCTGGAATCATGAATTGAAACAAATTTTCTTTCTCGAATCACTTTTTGTCAACATGTTTTATCTTAGCAACAGAAGTGAAACCAGGGTACTCTGAAAGATATACAGGCTAATTTTGTGAACTTAATATTGGGAGCTTCAAGAAATTAAGTCTATCTATGAATATAAAATTACTTAGTCATATTTTCATGTGACCTACATGCATTTTTGTCTACTGTAGTTTGGTCTTCAGTTTGCCAAATCTCTCCATACTTTAGAGATTTGATTAGATGCACTCACATGTAATTGTTTTAATAGTAGGTCCATTTTCCTTAGTCAGTTATAGGTAGCTGCTGGGTTCTAATATTAGTCTTTTAAGGTGTTTCATGTAGGAGCTCAAGTTCATCTTCATAAAATGTTATTTACTTGTATAAGTATATTAATATTAGATCATAAAGATGAATGGAGGGTGTATTACTTTTGTTGTCAAGAAACAATCTCAAAGGAAGAAAGATTTTCTTAGTCCACAATTTCAAAGGTTTCTATCAACAGTTGCCTGGAACCAGTGTTTCTGGGTCATGGCAGAATGTCATGGCATCCTTAGTATGTAGTAGAGACTGCTTACTTCAGGTAATGAGGGAGCAGAAAGGGAGGGGGGATGTCATAACATAACACAGATCTTGGAAACAGGTCTCCTTTGATTTATTTTCTTCATTGTTTCCTACCTTTTAAAGTTCTTATGACTTCCAGAAAAAGAGCCACCAGCTAAGTAAGGGGCAACTCTTCAACTATGAGCCTCTGAGGAACATTTCATATTCAAAGTATAAAGGTAGACTGAGGCATGGTACAGTGAAGTAATTTGCCAAATGTTTCCCCTCCCTGCTTAGGTAGCTTATTTTATTTTTTGAATTAATTTTATTTTTATACTTATTCACTTAACATCCTACTCACTCCCTCTGCCCAGTCAATCCCTCCCACAATCATCCTCCCGCCCCCAACCCCCGTTGTCTCCCAAGGATTTTTTGTCAGTAAGTGGATAGGCCAAATTCAGTAGTCCAGAAGTTTTAAAATAAAGGAGGAATGGGTCTTTGAATACTACAAAGGGTGTTCTGTGTATAACTTAGAAAGTTTTAGGTGACAGACAAAATGAATGACCATCAAACCTATCTCAAGCCAGTGGCTTCAGGGTGCATTGTCTCATCAATTCAAACAATAATATTGATAAAGACCATGATCTAAAGCTATTTGGAGACATAAGCCCCTTCTCTCATTCCCCTTTCCTTCTTCTACAAGGGCTTTCCCCTCCCCCTTTCTGCTCCCCGACATTCCCCTACACTGCAGGGTCTAGCCTTGGCAGGACCAAGGGCTTCCCCTTCCACTGGTGCCCCAACAAGGCTACTCTCTGCTACATGTGCAGTTGGAGCCCAGAGTCATTCCATGTATAGTCTTTGGGTAGTGGTTTAGTTCCTGGAAAGTTGGTTGGCATTGTTGTTCTTACGGGGTTGCAAGCCCCTTCAGCTCTTTCAGTACTTTCTCTAATGCCTCCAACAGGGACCTTATTCTCAGTTCAATGGCTGGTTGCAAGTATCCGCCTTTGTATTTGTCGTGCTCTTGCAAAGCCTCTCAGGAGAGATCAATATCAGGCTCCTGTCAGCTTGCACTTCTTAGCTTTATCAATATTATCTAGTTTTGGTGGCTGTATTTATAGTGGGCTGGATTCTCCAGGTGGTGCAGGCTCTGAATGGCCATTCCTTCAGTTTCTGCCCCAAATTTTGCTTCCATATACTCTCCTATGAATATTTTTGTTCACTCTTTTATGAAGGACTGAAGCATCTGCACTTTGTTCGTCCTTCTTCTTGAGCTTCATGTGGTCTGCACTTTGGTCGTCCTTCTTCTTGAGCTTCATGTGGTCTGTGGATTGTATCTTGGGTAATTTCATCCAAGCAAACAACCGTTTTCTATTTTCCTTAGTGGGCTCATCTTGGAAGCTAATCAAAGACTTCTTTTTCTTCTGGGGAAGGGATGAGTCTTACTACTTACAAAGGCTGGTGTTTATGTAAAACAAAGCCATCACTTCAAAGAGTATAAGAAATACTTTGTTCTGAACTAAATATGAGTGAACCTGGCATGGGAACAGAGATTCAGGTTGCCCAAATGATATGTTTCTTAGGGGAGTGGTTACATGAAGTTTTATACTCACATAACAAAACAAACAGTAAGTCAAGCCATTTGCCAATTATGCTGATGAGAACACCGCACAGTTGAGATATAGCAAAACACTGAGAAAATTTAGATACTATCTGGTGACAGTCTTAATTTTGGGATGTTGAAGCTAATGTTATGTTAATATGTTTTGAATCTTTTATCTGATAGGTTGCCAGCTCAGACATGGAAGGGATGTAATATATCTTAGCTTAGCTCTGGATCTATAACAACTCAGTACTTTACAGTCACGAAGTTCTAATTATTCAATCAGTCTTTTAGAATCTTCCAGATAATTGTGGCTTTATACTAACTTTAGTTTATAATTCCTCCTCTTGGTCAAACATCATAGGGATCAGATAAGGATAAGGCTGGGCAGACAGAAAATCATTATTTAAGAGAGCGAACTAGTTGTTATTATCATTAAGGAAGTAACCCTTGGTCCATACTGATATCAGCCATAACAATCTGGGTGTGATAGATTTTCCCTCTGTAAATAACATTTACAGGAACATGTAAGAGGAACAGCATACAATGTTAAAACAATGAAGACAAGCCCACTGTGGGTGCCAATACACTCTTAAAATAGACTGATTAAATAGAACTTTTTCTTTATATATGCGGTTGTTTAATATTTTATGAAATATTTATTCAATGTTGCAGTAATTTAAGTAATTTAATTTTAAGTAATTTATTATCTTTAACTTTGATTTTTCCTCAGTCGGTTTTGTTTTCTAGTAAAATTTTCAAGTAGAGAGGGTAGATCCAATTTTAAGAACTACTTCCAAATTATTATAACTGTTAGTTGTCACTATTAATTTTATTCTTTCTGTTATTTTGATCATATATATGTTTAGAGGATTAAATACATAATTATATTTATATTTCAGAAAAGCAATAATAATACAGCATTACTATAAACTTCTGGGATATCTATCATCTACCTATCTATGTATCTATCTATGTATCTATCTATCTATCTATCTATCTATCTATCTATCTATCTACCTATATATCAAGAGAGAGAGAGAGAGAGAGAGAGAGAGAAACCAGATTTGATAGAAATCAAGATATAAATTTTGTCGATATAAACAAATTTATAATAGAATAGAAAATTAGATTTTAATAGGAGGGTCTTCAGGTATAGTTTCTTAAGTTAAAAGTCATTTCTTTTAAAAAATATTTTGTAATGCAGTTTCTTGTTTTGTTTATTTATCTTTTTTTATAAAAGATAGTTTTAACTATACAGCTCGAGCTAACCCAGAACTCAATGACATAGCCTGGCTAATCACAAACTTACAGCAACCGTTTGCTTCAGCCTCCTTGGGCCTGTGATTATAGAGAGAATCTATCCAATCATGACTGACTAATCATTTTTTAAGTTATATCTTAGTAGTGAAAAATTTAATCTATCAAAATCTGTTTAGTACAGAACATAATCCTCTGTCTCCAGCAATGGCTGATTTCTATGAACATGTACTGGATATTGTTGCCATTGGAGACTCTTTTTTATATAACTTAACAGGACTCAATTCAAAAAGTTTGGGTATCCTTGATGAAATCAGTGGAGTGCATGTTGATCTAAAAGGATGGAGAATCCTGTGCATGTCCTGTACTTTCCAGAATGTCCCATACCTTGGGTGTACTCACATCATTTGGAATTTGAGTCTATCAAGTTATTATTGTAATTTAGAGCTTGTATATTTGATAATTACTAAGTCAAATACTATGGATTATCTAGGCATACTTACCTAGCAGATGAACATGAGTACATGTATTCTTATAGAAAATACAGACAACTGTAGCAGAATCATTTGTGTATCTAAGAATTTGTTTTATTTTAGCATTTCCAATCTCATTATCAATATAACCTGGGTGGCTGGAAACTTGGTTATTTCCTTGTTTTAAGTAGGAATAAGTTCTATTGCTTTGGATCTCGGAATTTGGATATAAAAAAAGAGATATGTTCAAGAAGAGTACCTAGTAAAATATTTAAAATAAATTGTTTGTAATTAAAATTAATTTTAATTTAAAAATCTAAATTCTATTTAATAGCGAAATAATTATTTTAGGAAAGTGTAAAAACGTAGAATTTTTAACACAAAGAGCTGACTTAAGTCAGCTAGAGCTTGTGAGAAATGGGCAGTACATATGAAAATGTGCTATAATGTTCATTTAATTGCATCAAAACTAAGATACAAATTAGGCTATTCAGAATTTGTTTAGGTAACTGTGTTGTTGACATTCATGTTTACGGCTTTCTGGCACTTCTAATAGACAATGTTATCACAGACTTCCTGTTTTTCTGTCTCTTATAATCTGTCTACTTAGTCTTCAGTGTTTCCAAGTCTTTAGGTGCAGAAGTAGTCCTGTAGATACATCAGATGAAGGGTTAACAGGGAATATGTAAATATCATGGGTCTCCATACTAGATAAAATTCTACAGGCAACTTCCGGAATGCTGAAAGTAGAAGAAATAGTTTTCTTCAGGGAAGAGCACAGCAATTCCTTATCTAACACCAAGAAGTCAGCCCTGAAATTATATACACACAATAGTACTCTACAAACTGAGCACTACTACAATCACCACCACCACCACCAACATCAACAATTAAAATAAAAGAGTCTATTAATTTCAGAGAGAGCAGAAAGGGGTGATGTATGTAAGACACTGGAGAGAGGAAAAGGAAGGGGAAAATGAAGCAACTGTGTTTTATTTGAAAAAGTAAATTTTAAATATAATTATGTTAATCATTTAGTAATAGATAAAATTTTAAATGTCGGAGTATAAAATGACTTAAGAATTATGCTAGAAAGAATAAGACTTAGTAGAAACATTGTAAGAAGAATTTTGAGTTCAATTGCTTGGTAGACTCAGTCCCCATTCAGTTTCTTTTCATTTAATTATTTTTTCTTTGTTTAGCTCTGTACCCCATTTTATTTATTTTTCATCTTTATTAACTTGAGTATTTCTTATTTACATTTAGATTCTTATTCCCATTCCCGGTTTCCGGGCCAACACCCCCCAACCCTTCCCCCTCTCCTTCTCTATGGGTGTTCCCCTCCCCATCCTCCCCCCATTACCGCCCTCCGCCAACAATCACGTTCATGGGGGTTCAGTCTTGGCAGGACCAAGGGCTTCCCCTTCCACTGGTGCTCTTAATAGGCTATTCATTGCTACTTATGCAGTTGGAGTCCAGGGTCAGTTCATGTATAGTCTTTGGGTAGTGGCTTAGTCCCTGGAAGCTCTGGTTGTTTGGCATTGTTGTTCATATGGGGTCTCAAGCCCCTTCAAGCTCTTTTAGTCCTTTCTAAGTTTCCTTTAATGGGGGTCCCGTTCTCAGTTCAGTGGTTTGCCACTAGCATTCGCCTATGTATTTGCTGTATTCTGGCTGTGTCTTTCAGGAGAGATCTACATCTGGTTCCTGTCTGCCTTCACTTCTTTGCTTCATCCATCTTATCTAGTTTGGTGGCCGTATATGTATGGGCCACATGTGGGGCAGGCTCTGAATGGGTGTACCTTCTGCCTCTGTTCTAAACTTTGCCTCCCTATTCCCTCCCAAGGGTATTCTTGTTCCCCCTTTAAAGAAGGGGTGAAGCTTTCACATTTTGGTCATCCTTCTTGAGTTTCATGTGTTCTGTGCATCTAGGGTAATTCAAGCATTTAGCTCAGTGGTAGTGCACTTGCCTAACAAGTGCAGGGCCCTGGGTTCAGTCCTCAGCTCCGGAAAAAAAAGAGAGAGAGGGAGAGGGACAGGGAGAGGGGGAGGGAGAGGGAGAGGGGGAGGGGGAGGGGGAGGGGGGAAGAGGGGGAAGGGAGAGGGAGAGGGGGAGAGAGAGAGAGAGAGAGAGAGAGAGAGAGAGAGAGAGAGCTCATTTAATTATTTTTAAACTTTATTCATGTGCACTGCATCTACATCATTCTCCCTCTTCCCCTACTGGCTGCAGCCACTTCTGGATTCTACCACTTCCTCCTAAATTCACAACTGTTGCACATACATACCTGTGTATACAACTTACTGAAACTGTTAATGATGGCATTCATTAACAGTTACATGTGGCCAGGGCTGAGTGCTTGAGCTCAAACAACCTGTTAGGGAGTTCCCATGGAGGAAGCTGATTCTCTTCTCAGTGGCCATTGACCATCTGTAACTCTTCAAACAGTGGTAAGGCTATATAACATTTCCCTGTTTATCCTGACTTTTTAACTAGTGATGTCATAACCATTATTGTTCAGGCAAACATATTGTTAAAATTTAATGGGTGAATTTTTTCTTTCATGTGTAGCAGACACAATCTAGCAACAGGTATGCTAGGCCTCTGGCTCATACAGTCTTTCCCTTCTTCCATCATTTTTCCTGATCCTTAGATCAGGGGTTTGATTCAATTGTGCTCATAGGAATTGAGAACTAGGAGGTGTAGTCTTGCTTGAGGAGGTATGTTACTGTAGATAGGCTTTTTTCACAGTTCCTTATTTTATATATACTCAATTGTGGATATTTGTAATGCTCTCTGCCTCATGCACAATGAAGCTTATTTGATGAAGGGTGAGAGCTATAGTTCTATATGGGTATGAGTATAAGCATTTTTGAGTTACACCGTTAGAAATTATAATGCTTTAGGAAAATTTTAGTAGTAAGTTCCCTTCTCAGGTCTATGATCTCTCTAGCCGAAATCAAGTGATGAACTCCATATCTTGTCTATCAACCACTGTGGGAGTTGTAGGCTTTATAGTTGGGAAATTCCCTAGTTGTGCCCATTTCTAGCTTGATTCCATCAAGTCCTGTGTCCAAAGCATAGGGTTTACCCAGCAACAGGGTCTAAACTTGTATTTCTGAAAGGCAATGACAATAATGTATATTGCTTTGGGAGTGTCTTATATTTATTCAAACAACTAACTAAAAAACTTATGTGTCTATATCTGTACATGAAGAAAAGTAGTGGGATCATGGTATGGAACACTGAGAAGCTTTAAAGGAAGTGGCATTATTGTGGCTTTTGTAGTATAAGTGTTTTGTTATGTATGATCGGGCTCTGGGACAAATGTTTTTAGGTTCCTAGTCTGTTTTTCAAAGAATTGAATTTAAGACCCACACAGATTGTAAGGTATCAAGGAAACGATATTCAACAGCAAAGCTATAGTACAGCTCAGAGAGCTAGATGCTCTTAGGAATAGTGTCCACAAGACCACAAGAATGAGGATGCACAAAGATTCTGATCATTCTTGGAGCTTCTGTCTCCATTATTCAAAGAGAAGAAGTAGTTTGTTTATTAATTTAAGTGGCTTTCTCTTTTAACTGACAATTTTCAAGTTATATAACCTCTTTTCCTGTTTTGTTTTTCTTTAACACATCTGATTTAATCCTATAAATGCTCTGAAGTTTGAAGGAGATCTCTCCCAAATCTCAGTCATTTGAATACTTGGTCTCCAGCTGGTACTTTTGTTTGGGAAGGTTTGGAGGTGTGACCTTGCTTGAGGAGGTATAACACTAAAAGTGCGCTTTGAATTTTCAAAAACCATGCTCCCTCCCAAGTTTGCTCTCTATGCTTCCTATTTGTGGTTGAAGATGTGAGCTCTCAGCTCTCAGCTCTAAATTGCCAATCCCAGGAACATGCTTACAGCTTGTGCCCATACTTTCTTGAAATGATGATGATCCCTTTGAAGCCATAAGCTTTAAATAAACCCTTCCATCTACAAGTTACCTTTGTCATAGTGTAGAAAAAGAAATTAAGACACATGCCTGACTATACAGATGCATATGAATGTAAATTGGTTGTCTTAGTTTGTATGAACCCAAACTAGTTTAGGATGGATTCATCCTGTAATCCTTGTATCTAGACATATTTAGAATAGGCTTAAAAGATGCTGTCTGTGTTTGATGGTCATTAAGTACTTTATTTATTAGAATAGAAGTTGGTGTAGTTGGGTGTAGATGAAAGTATAAGGCCTCTAATAGGTTGCTGGATACATGATTTAGATGGATGTGTTTATGTGCATAGTTTGTGTGGGAAAAAGTTCTTAGCTTGCTGTATGTATTATTAGAATAGAAATGTGTGCATAGTCTAAGCTGAGTGAAGTTTCATGTTGCTAACCAATTTTCATGCTTTCCTGTTTCAGTCTGGCAAGGGTTGGAAGAGTGTCCTGAGCTAGGAAAAAATCTTAACAAAATATTATAACATCTTTTGTGAAAACATACTTCCAGTATGTTTGGAAGATGACAACTCTGTAGCATGGTATAGAGATAGGAGCTAAGGGATGGCAAGGCTGTAGGGGTCAGGGGATTTTTTGAGAAGAAATTATAAAGGAAAAAGGTGAACGATCATTTAATTCCAATTTTGCAAATGACTGCCTGAGATTTTCACTATTTGATGTTTCTTAGCTTCAATAATTTTCATCTGAAAATTAGAATGCTCCACTTTGGACTCTACTGGTAATTATCTGTGAGCCTTTAAAAAAGTCACCTTCTTCCTCTGAACTTGAGAGGCTTGTATGCAAATGAAAGACTGGGATTAAAGAAGTGACTTTGAAACAGCTCTGAAAAAGGCAAGGCTAAGGCTAGAGATATGCCCAGCACCCACCTAAACTACAACACTTCATGTTTATGCTGTCATTGGTTTGCACGGCTGTACGCTCATATATGCACATTCCTGCATAACCATGCAAACAATACTTTGCATGTTGTAACATGTGTTCATGTGTATGTCATGTTGCATAAGAAATTTGTTATACTTTTAGATATTCAGTTAAGTGCCCCAGTCTTCACCCCTGTTAAGCACAGGTACTAATAATTCTTGACTTGCAGGTTCTGCCACACAAACATAGCTCTTATTTCAAAAGGGATAAAAGATCATTTTTTTCCTGGAAGCAAGTATGAGCAAAAATGGCCTGGGACATGGATTTTGGTTACCTTAAATTACATGTTTTAAATATGGGAAAAATACTTTTTTGTGTAACAGACTGAAGGAAGTCATACATTGAGACCTCTTTCAAATGCATTTCTGGAAACATTGGGTAAGTGGGTTGAATTAAAGTGGTAAACCTTGCTACAGGGATCAGATGATAGCTGATGACTCAGGCTTTAGTTGGTGAAGACTAAGATTTTCTTAAATTAATAATTTGCAAAATGGTTGACCACATTCCTAGGATTGTGCATGTGACATAGAGTAGGGCGAGGGATGACTATTTAAGGGTTAAAGACAGTTCAAAATAAATTGCAATTAGGCTCTAGACATACAATATCCCATTCTGTCCACAATCATTGAAGCTCTAACCAGTTATTCGGTGTTTTGTGAAGTTCAATGGAAGGTATGGTTCTTCCTGGCAGCCTCTTGTTCAGTGGTTATGATGAAGATTAACATCTAAGATGTGTGTAAAATGCTTTTAAAATGCCAGGTATGTACATTGCTGCTTTAACTCTCATTTTTATGGATTATAAACCTAACCCAAGGAGGTAGAAGATAGTTGGATTTTTCTTCAGTACCATCTTCTGAGAATCGCTAACTATGCTATCTCAGCAGATGCTCGGTGTGCTTCCTGAATTTGTGAATGGGCCATTGTGCAGTACTCATAGGGCAGTGTTTGGGATAGAAAAACAACAATAAAAACTTAGATCTGGCTCTTGTGGGCATTACCCATTTAAACACACTATTAAAAGTCATTTCTTCCTTTCTAAGTATACTTTTCCTTACTCTCTCCTTTCTTCCATTTTCATTCACCCTTCTCCCTCTCTTCTTCTTTCTTCTTTGTGCTTTTATTTTGGTTAGAGGAAAAGATTTAATTTGAAGAAATATTTTCCTCTTTTCTAATAATTCTTTCAGAAATTATTAGGTATAAATGTCTTCGTATTGGAAAAGAGATCTAAACTGAAAAAAAAAACATCACACCAGGTAGACTTTGTAGGAACATGGAAAAAGAAACAGTGCTTCTGACTTATGAAAATATCTTTCTCTTGTGGATCGCTGCCTATAAATAAACCTTCTTTGTTCATCCCGGGAAGCAATGACATCCTTATTCAAGGCATTTTATGGCAGACTGGGAAAGGCAGGGTCGACACACCTGAGGGGAAAAACAGTTGTGTTTTTCCTCTACCCTTCTGTTATTCACTCAGACTTTCCCAGGGAGCATGTGAACATGGGTAGGGCTTGCTATAGGAAGACTTAAACAGGTTTAAAGTATAAAGGAGAGGCATTATAGTGACAAGCTTTGCTTTCTTGGGTAATGATACCATGCTTAAAAGACAGGATATCAGAAACCAGGCATTGATGGCAACTGAATGATTTGACAAATTCAACCAGGATTACAGCCTGCTAATCAGAGATATATTTTCATGCTATAATCACAGCATTGCTTTTAACATATAGAGCCACATAACTGTCCACTTGTTGATATCTACGCTGCAGTAATGTTTTAAGCATCAAGGGCAGGTGCCTAAGCACCAAGCTTAAACCCTGCTATTATCAATTCCCAGTATTGCTCATGGTGTCCAGTTTTTGTCTATGTGGTTGCTAATTTTAAAATGTGTGAAATGCAGAAGAGATTTCTTAGAATATGTTTAAATCATTCCTAATTCAAAGTATGTCACATAACATACTTTTTCACCAAATGAAGATTTTACTCAGTGGCACGCAGCCTGTGCTATTAAGTCTTAAATTAAACAACATAAAACAATTAACATTCGCATTTCCTCTTATTCTACTCTACTGTTCCTTTGGAGGAAGGGGTACTTAATGTTCTCAGGAAATCAGCTGAATAATGTTATTATTCTAACAAAGTGGAAATTTTATTTTCTATAAACCATGCGGTTGTGTACTAAACAAAATGGAAGAAATGCCCTCTCAGTCTTTTTCTCCCCCAGTGCAAAGGCTGCTATGAAGTTGACATAGTGGAGATTATTGTCTGCTGGGCTGGTACTCATTTACATTTATGTGTTCTGTAAGATTGAGATCAGATCATGAAGGCTTTCTGCCTAAAAATGTGCTATTTGTTATCCAAATAGCTGTCAGATATGGGTAAGAGTCTTTCATTATCATTGTGTTTGGCTGTTCCATCAGGGCTTGGCCTTTGGAGCAGATTCAGAGTTGTTCCTTTTTATTTAGGTAGTGGTGGGGGTGAACCAGGGAATTTTGTCCTATAATGTCTCAGCTAGTAACAGTACAGAAATGTAGCAAACAGAGCCTCACTTTCTGTAGGCTCGATAGACAAACCTTTATCTTGATAAGGTATTATGAAAGAAAAGTGCACAGAATTCATACACATTGTAGGAGATTGTTTACACTCTACAAAAACTCAAACAGCAAAATACCAAATTTATATTGAGCATTTATATTTCCATTCTTCTCTCTGAGACCTGTTGTCAATTTATAAGTAATAGTAGCTTTTGGATAGCAGGTGTAGGACACACAGCTTCTTTGTGATGCAGCTTCATAAACCGTATTTGCCTAAACATTGAAAACAACAATATATGTATCTACCAATAATTAGGCTGTCACACAAAGCCCTTGCTCGCAAGACTACAATTGGATTTATTACCTCAAGCAAATAAAAAGAGCGCTTTCTCAGAAAGATCATTGCAAACAAGATGGTTTTTTGTTTGTTTGTTTTTTGTTTTTGAAAAGAACAGTGAAGACACTCCTTTCTGGGGAAGACTGGTGCATATTTTCAAAACTACAATGGGTAAATCCTTCTCCTCTCACTAAGGAAGTCCAAATCCCAGGTACAAAGGACCACCTAGCAGAGACCAGGTTTTTGTTAGTGCACCATTGTGAGGCCACAGGAGTAAGGATGAACGTCTCTGTTTAGACTCCATAAGAAGAATTACTATGTTGTTATAGCATTGTTCTAATGGGTATTAGTCTTCAAACAAGAAAGCTCTCTGGGACTTGTAGAATTCTCAGATGACAAACCCTCATTACTACCTCTCTATATAGCTACATTTCAAAGGGAAATATTACTATTTTTGATTAAAAACATAAATATGAACATCTCTGTTTATATTATGCATCTTTCTAACTTCATATTTCTCTATTTAATATAAATATAACATTGATAATATTTTCATCTTTAACTTCTATGTTAATTGCATAAGGATCTCAGTTTTTTACATGTCTAACCCTTCTTTCTACTCTATTTCAATGTTCAATGCATACTCTGTTCATTTCAAAATGGAAAACATGGGTATCTCTGTACCTGAGGTCACTGGCTTTATAACTCCCCATGTAACCACAGCAGAGGACAATTAATTATGTGTACTGATGGTGTAGTGCTAATATATAATCTATGTACCACCTCCCACACACTAGGAATCATCTCTGGATTACTTACATACATAATATAATTAAATGTTATAAAATATTAGTTATTCTGTATTGTTTACAGAAGAATGATAAGAATGTTGTCTACACATAATGTAGATGATTTTCCTTGAATGTTTAGAACTGTAGCTGGTGGAAACTGACATAGAAATGGAGCCATTTATACTAAAATGTGTTTGACAACCTTCTGAGTCTTGGAGGAAACTACTGTAGGTTTCCCAAAGGCCATAATCAGACTCCTTCTTCCATGAACATTTTTATATAGAGCTAGAAATATGCATCCTTCTTAGAATGTTTTGCAGATAAGATGTTATGTAGCCAGGTTCAAGCTCAAAATACAGTCAAAATCCACTGGGAAGCTTTGGGAAGGTCTTTGTTTCCAAAACTAAAGTAGAGACAAAGTAGAAGCAGATGTCTCTCAGTTTCTTTTATCTTGAACACAGAAGTATGCTGAAGTTAAAGTTAGCCTTGAGGGAAAGCCCAAGTGCTGAGTTCTCTTTAAACTCATCTTGGTCTGGCACTATTGGGTCTAGACTGTTTCCATATAGGTTCAGGCTTCTTGTAATAGAGTAAAACTACTTCTTTTATTCTTTTCTTTTATTTATTGGATATTTTATGTATTTACATTTCAAATGCTATCATCTTCCCTGGTTTCCCCTCCAGCATCCCTAAATCTCATACACCCTATGCTTGCTACTGTGAGGATGCTCCGCCTCTCAACCACCTTCTCCCAACTCTCATTCCCATAAGCTGGGCAATCAAGCATTCACACGAACAAGGGCCTCTCCTACTGATGCCAGAAAATGCCATCCTCTGCTACATATGCAGCTGGAGCCGTGGGTTCTTCCATGTGTACTCTTTGGGTGGTGGTTTAGTCCCTGGGAGCTCTGGGGTGTCTGGTTGGTTGATATTGCTGTTCTTCCTATGGAGTCGCAAAACCCTTCAGCTCCTTCAGTCTTTTCTCTAACTCAGACATTGGTGTCTCTAGGCTCAGTCCAGTGGTTGGCTGTTAGCATCCATCTCTGTATTTGTCTGGCTCTGGTAGAGCCTCTCAGAAGGCAGCTTTAACAGACTCCTGTCAGAAAGCACTTCTTGGCACCCACAGTAGTGTCTGGGTTGGAGTCTGTATATGGCATGGATTCCCAGATGGGGCAGTCTATGGATGGCCTTTCTTTTATTTTCTGTTCCACACTTCATCCCAATACTTCCTTTAGACAAGGGCCATTCTGTGTGAAATCTTGGAGAGGACTGGGTTGCTCTATCCCCCAACCAGGGGCTTTACCTAACCTCTAGATATGATCTCTACATGTTCTCCCTCCAAACTGTTGTGCTTTTCAGATAATCTCATCCATGTTGTGTCCTGGGAGCCTTTTGCTTTCCTGGCACCTGGGACTTGCTGGTGGCTACACCCAGTTCCTCATCCCCCATTGCTACACACCTCTGTTCAAATTCCTGACCCTCTGTATATCATCCATGTTTCCTCCTATACCTGATCCTGCCCCCTATTTTCCCCTCCTTCTCCACTCTTCCTTCCAGGTTACTCCCACTCTCTACCTCCTATTAGTATTACCCTCTTATAAGAAAGACTAAAGCATCCACATTTTGGACGTCCTTCTTCATGAGCATCATATGGTCTGTAATTTGCAAATTGGGTATTTTATGCTTTGGGGCTAAAATGCACTTATCTGTGAGTATGTAACACGTGTGTTCTTTTGTGACTGCATTACTTTACTCAGGATGATATTTTCTAGTTCAATCCATTTACCTAAAAACTTCATGCAGTTATTGTTTTTAATAGGTGAGTAGTACTCCGTTGTGTAAATGCATCACATTTTCTGTATCCATTCCTCTGTTGAAGGACATCTGGGTTGTTTAATGCTTCTGGCTATTATAAAAAGGCTGTTATGAACATAGTAGAGCATGTGTCCTTGTTATGTATTGGATCATCTTTTGGGTAGATGCTCAGGAGTGGTATAGCTAGGTCATCAGGTAGTACTGTGTCCAGTTTTCAGAAGAACTGCCAGACTGATTCCCGGAATTGTTGTACCAGCTTGCAATCCCACCAACAATGGAGGAGTGTTCCTGTCTTCACATCCTCACCAGCATTTATTTTTTAATAAATATTTTATTGAATTTCAAATATTATCTGCTATCCCCCCTCTCCCAATTCCCTTTCCCCCTCATCTGCTTCTATGATGAAGCTCCCATTCCCATTCACCCACTCCTATCTCAACACACTGGCATTCACCTACACTGGGGAAAGAGCTTTCACAGGACCAAGGGCTTCTCCTCCTATTAATGACAGGCAAGACCATCCATATGCAGATGGAGCAATGGGTCCCTCTATATGTACTCTTTGGTTGGTAGTTTTGTCCCTAGGAGTTCTAGAGTGTCTAGTGGGTTGATATTGTTGCTCTTCCTATGGGCTTGCAAATCCCTTCATTTTCTTAAGTCCTTTCTCTAACTCCTCCTTTGGGGTCCCCTTGATCAGTCTGATGGTTAGCTGCAAACATCCTCACCTGTATCAGTAAGACTCTGGTAAAGCCTCTCAGGAGACATCGATGTCAGGCTCCTGTCAGCAAGCACTTCTTGATATTAGCAATAATGACTGGGTTTGGTGGCTGCTTATGGGATGGATCCCCAGGTTCAGCAGTCTCTACATGACTTTTCCATCAGTCCCTGCTCCATCCTTTGCCACAGTATTTCCTCCTGTGAGTATTTTGTTCCCCCTTCTAAAAAGACTGAAGCATCCACAATTTGGTCTTTCTTCTTACTGAACTTCCTATGGTCTATACATTATTTCTTGGGTACTCTGAGATTTGGTTTAATATCCACGTATCAGTGAGTGCATACCATGTGTTTTCTTTTGTGACTGGGTTACCTCACTCAAGATAATATTTTCTAGTTCCACCAATTTGCCTAAGAATTTCATATAGTCATTATTTTTAATAGCAGAGTAGTACTTAATTGTGTAAATGTACCACATTTTCTTTTGAAGGACATCTAGGTAATTTCCAGCTTCTAGCTATTATAATTAAGGCTACTGTGATCATAGTAGAGCATGTAATGTATCCTTGTATGTTAGAGCATTTTTTGGTTGTATACCCAAGAGTAGTATAGCTGGGTTCTCAGGTAGTATATGTCCAATTTTATGAAGAAATGCAAGACTGATTCCCAGAGTGGTTGTATCAGCTTTCAATCCCACTAACAATGGAGGAGTGCTCCTCTTTCTACACATTCTGGCCAGCATCTTCTGCCACCTGAGTTTTTCATTTTAGCCATTGTGACTTGTGTGATGATGAGGAAGAATCTCAGGATTGTTTTGATTTGCATTTCCCTGATGACTAAGGATATTGAACATTTCTTTAGGTGTTTCCTGGTCATTCGATATTCCTCAACTGAGAATTTTTTGTTTCACCCACTATCCCATTTTTAATAGGGTTATTTTGTTATCTGCAGTCTAATTTCTTTAATTTTTTGTATATTTTAGATATTAACCATTTATCTGATACAAGATTGGTAAAAAGTTTTCCCTATCTGTTGGCTGCCTTTTTGTCCTATGGACAGTGTCCTTTGCCTTACAGAAGCTTTGCAACTGTATGAAGTACCATTTGTCTATTCTTGATCTTATAGCATAAGAAATTGGTGTTCTGTTCTGTAAAATTTCCCCTGTGCCCATGTGTTTGAGGTTTTTCCCCATTTTCTCTTCTATTAGTTTAGTGTATCTGGTTTTATGTGGAGATCATTGATCTACTTGGACTTGAGCTTTGTACTAGGAGATAAGAATGGATCAATTTGCATTCTTCTACATGCTGACCTCCAGTTGAAACAGCACCATTTGTTGAAAATGCTATCTTATTTCTATTGAATGGTTTTAGCTCCTTTTTCAAAGATCAAGTGAGTGTGTGAGTTCATTTCTGGGTCTTCAGTTCTAATTGTATTAATCCAACTTCCTGTCTCTCTACCAATACCGTGCAGTTTTTATCACTACTGCTCTGTAAAATTGCTTGAGGTGAGTGATGCTTTTCTCCCATAAGTTCTTTTATTGTTGAGAATAGTTTTTGCTATTGTGGGTTTTTGTTATTCCAAATGAAATTGCAAATTTCTCTTTCTAACACTATGAAAATTTGAGTCAGAATTTTGTTTGGTATTGCATTGAATCTGTAGATTGCTTTTGTCTATTTACAATATTTATCCTGCCAATGGACACGATATATTTACGATATTAATCCTGCCAATCCATGAGCGTGGGAAACTTTTCTGTCTTCTCAGATCTTCTTCAATTTCTTTCTTCAGAGACTTGAAGTTCTTGCTATACAGATCTTACACTGTATTGGTTATAGTCACACAAAGGTATTTTATACTATTCGTGACTATTGTGCATGTTGTTGTTTCCCCAATTTCTTTCTCATCCTGTTTATCCTTTGAGTAGAGGAAGGCTACTGATTTGTTTGAGCTAATTTTATATCCAGCCACTCTGCTGAAGTTGTTTATCAGGTTTAGGAGTTCTCTGGTGAAATTTTTTTTGTCTCTTAAGTATAGTATGATACCATCTGCAAATAGTGATTTTTTACATCTTCCTTTCCAATTTGTATCCCTTTGACCACCTTTTGTTGTCTAATTGCTCAGCCTAGGACTTTGAGTTCTATATTGAATAGGTAGAGAGGGAGCCAGCCTTGTCTAGTCCCTGATTTTAGTGGGGTTGCTTCAAGTTTCTCTCCATTTAGTTTGATGTTGACTACAAGTTTACTGTATATTGCTTTCATTATGTTTAGGTATGGGCCTTGAATTCCTGGCCTTTCTAAAAGTTTTAGCATGATTTTTGTCAAAAAGATTTAGCATCTAATAAAAAAATCATGTGTTTTTCCCTTTGAGTTTATTTAAATAGTGAATTACATTGATGGATTTACATATATTTAAACCAACCAGCTCCCCAACCCTGGGCTGAAGCCTACTGGATCATGTTACATGTTCATGTGTTTTTCTATTCGGTTTGTGAGAATTTTATTGAGTATTTGTGCTTTTATATTCATAAGTGAGTTGGTCTGAAGTTCTTATTCTTTGTTCATTTTTGCATGGTTTAAGTTACAAGCATAATTGTGGCTTCAAAGAATGAATTGGGTTATATTCCTTTTGCTTTTATTTTGTGCGATGGTTTGAAAAGTTATGGTATTAGGTCTTCTTTGAAGGTCTGAATGAATTCTGCTCTAATCCCTTCTGGTCCTGGGAAATTTTTGTTTGGGGGACTTTTAATGGCTGTTTCTATTTCTTTGGGTTTTATGGGACTATTAAATGGTTTATATGATTCTCATTTAACTTTGATACCTGGTATTTGTCTGGAAAAATTTCCATTTTATCCAGATTATTCAGTTTTGTTGAATATAGGCTTTTGTAGTAGTATCTGATGATTTTTTGAATTTTCATAGATTCTGCTGTAATGTCCCCTTCTCATTTCTCATTTTGTTAATTTAGATACACACTCTGTGTGCCCTCTGGTTAGTGTGGCTAAGGGTTTATCTATCTTGTTGATTTCTCAAAGAACCAGCTTGTGGTTCTGTTAATTCTTTGTACAGTCCTTTTTGTCTCCAGTTGGCTGACTTCAGTCCTGAGTTTGATAATTTCATGTCTTCCCTTTCTCTTGGGTGTATTTGCTTCTTTTTTTTCTAGAGCTTTCAAGTATTCTGTGAAGTTGCTAATGTATGCCCTCTCTAATGTATGCCTTTCTTTTTGGAGGCACTCTGAGCTATGAGTTTTCCTCTTAGCGTGGATTTCACTGTGTCCCATAAGTTTGGGTATGTTGTGCCTTCATTTCCTTAAATTCTAAAAGTTTCAGTTTCTTTATTTCTTCCTTGATCACATTATCATTGAGTACACCATTGTTCAACTTCCAGGTATATGTGGGCTTAGAATCAATATAGTAAAAATGTCCATCTTGCCAAAAGCAATCTACAGATTCAATGCAATCCCCATCAAAATTTCAACTCAATTCTTCATAGAGTAAGAAAGAGAAACTTGTAAATTCCTTTTGTAGTAGGATTTGATGATTTTTTTTTTTTTGGATTTCCTCAGTTTGTATTCTTATGTCTCTCTTTTCATTTATGATTTTGTTACCTTGGATATTGTCTCTGTATCCTCTGATTAGTACAACTAGCGATTTATCTATTTTGTTGATTTTATCAAAGAACCAGATCCTGGTTTTGTTGATATTTTGTTTTTGTAGTGTTTTGTTTGTTCATTTGTTTTTACTTGGTTGATATCAGGCCTGCATTTGTAAAACTACTTTCTTATGTCTTTGAGGCCTATTTTGATCAAATATGCTGTCATTTAGAGCTGAAGAGCCTTCCAGCTGATGTGATGATTTCAATCATTTACCTTTGCATATTTCACATAACACTGGTCCAGTACTCCTGACTGTGGACTTTGGCTTCACACCGTAAAACCACTGTATGACTTATTCTTTTGAAGTAAAAAAAAATGCTGTGCAGGTATGCAATGACTGGTTTTCTTAGTCTCTTTTACCTTGCTCTGACAAGACATCATGACTAAGCTTTTTGTTTTGGTGTTTAGTGGCTCCAGACAATTAGAGTTCATGATTTTCTTGATGGCAATCATTGCAATGGACAGGCTAGAACAGCACTGCAGCAGAGGTAAGAGATAATATCCCAGTCTACAAGTTTGAAAAAGGGAGGGAAGGAAGTATGGAGGGAGTAAGGGAGGCAGAGAGAGAGAGAGAGAAAGAGAGAGAGAGAGAGAGAGAGAGAGAGAGAGAGAGAGAGAGAGAGAGAGAGATTGGGTTTAGGCTATTGAAATGTCAAAAGTGAAACACCTCCTCCAACATATCCACACCTCCTCCAACAAAGCCATACCTGCTCGTTCTTTCCAAGCGGTCTACCAACTGCAAAACAGTCAAATATATCAACCTACAGGGGTCATTGCCAGTCAACACACCAAAGTGGCATTTGGTAGAACACAGAATTATGTTCACAAAACCTGGAAAACAAAATTATATATAATTAATTTTAGATTATATTCAGTAAATTGAAACAACTCGGTGTAAGGTATTATAAAAGTTTTGACTTGTAATGAACAATAAGAATGATGTTTATTATATAGGGCATCATTTTAAAACTTATGTGACATGGCCACTTGTGCGTGCATGTGTGTGTGTGTATGTGTGTGTGTGTGTGTGTGTGTGTGTGTGTGTGTGTTATATGCACAATGAAGACAATATTTCTAATTTAAAATTTCTTAGTACTGGCAATGTCACATATTGTCCCATGATTCTTTATTCTAGAGGGCTTTTCCCCACAAATAAGATTTAGAAGCAATTCTAGACTCTATTCAACTGTAAAGATTATGTTTATAGCAACAATGCTCTGAAATATGAGGTTTAAAAACCATCACAGTGATGTGGGTGAACTAAAACCTCCCTCACTATTGAAAATTGCTGGCCAAGAAGTCCTGTACAAAGTTATTCAAGAAGTATGACAAAATTAAAATCATGATCTCTGCCACTTGTTGCCCTCTTTTTGTTTGCTCTTATTTTGTTTACTCCCTTGGGGAATTTGAACTTGAAAAGTTAGATTCCATAGTTATCAATCCACTTTAACTCAGATAAAGATAATTTAAAACACGCATTTTCCAGTGATAAAATCAAATCACCTTCCCTGCAAATGATGTCTGAGGAAAGCTGGAGTGAGGTGTTATTTCTTCAGTCTTTTTTTCTTCCTCATGCTGTCTGTGGCTTGGACACCTGCCCCAGGTTCCTAGATTGAGTTTAGTCTAAGTAAGAAGAATTTAAAAACTTATATACAGCAGAGTACAACTCTAAGATTAATTTAATTTCGGCTTGCCTTGTATTATATTCTAATTCAAGGAAAATATTTTTTATATAAGGCAAAAAAATATTGCAGGTTTTGTGGAACATATGGTCTCTATCATGCTATCGAGCCTCTCTGCAGCTGGCAGGCAACCTTCAATAACACAGAAATGAATGAGTGTACCCTTGATTCAATGAAATCTTGTTTACAAAACCAATTTAGACTTAGCCCATGGGCCATAGTTTGCCAATGTCTGCTCTAGCTTATTTATTTATCTTTCTTTATTTACCAAATCTTTCTTCTACCTTTTCGAGAATTTGAATTGTAGGCCACAATCTCAGGACAAAATATACAACTTCCTTTTCTTTAATTTAAACGAATGTCTACACTCTAGTGAGTCAACAGAAACTAAAGCTCAGCCAGCTCAGATTTGTTAAAGTTTATAAACATAATCAGTTTAGCATTATGCTAGCAATGATAAAGCTCTGTTGATTCAGGTAACCACTAAAGATAGAAATATATCAGATCAACACTAAGTGCCTTTTTTATCCCATTGCTGGCTTCAAACTTTCAATCCACTTTTTCAGCCTCTAAAGTCCCAGGACTACAAAAGTGTTGCTCAAGATGTAGCACTTATATGTATATGTGATGTGATGTGTGTGTGTGTGTGTGTGTGTGTGTGTGTTCAAATGCATTCATTTATGTGAGTGTATGTGCACACACATTCACCTGTGGTGTTGAACATGGAGATTTATTTACACATGCTATATATTGGGATATTCCAACAGCCTCTGTCAAGCAGAAAATAGTCAGTAGATATATGATTTAACAAAGTCATGGCCAGGCACCTTATAATTAAGGACAGGTACTACAAATGAGAGTCCACAGAAATTATTAAACTATCCTGACCTAAGGCTTCCTGTTTCTTTCCATGGAAACCCTAATAAAGTCTCTGCCTGCAACTCCTCCTCTGTCTCCTGAACAGCACTGGTGCTCCCCAAACACAGGCACTGCTTGAGCTGCTTGGTAGATTACACTTCCTGTTTCCTGATCCTGTTGACCTTATCCTACAAAAATAAGAAAGATAATATAGATATGACAAAACCTGTATTAAAACATGAAGTGCAAGACACCGCTGGGACCTGAAGGGACCGGATCAACAGGTGTCTGCACCCAAATCCCTTGGGAGGGAGAGCTAAAACTTCAGAGAGGCAGACATGCCTGGGAAGCCAGAAGAGACTACACTCTGCCCACATTTCTGATCCAGAGGAAAACACTTAATGCCATCTGGGACCCCTGTACACAGGGGCTCCTGGAAAAGGCTGTGCAGGCCCTCCTGGTTGCTGTCCTCATGGAGAGCTCAAAAGCAACACCCCACAAGCAAACTTGAGCCACGGGAACATAGGTAAGACCAACTTTTCTGCTCCAAGCGACCTGCCTGGTGAACTCAGGACACAGGCCCACAGGACCAGCTGGAGACCAGTAGACAGGAAAAACTACACGCCCGAAAGCAGAACACTCTGTTCCCATAATTGGCTGAAAGAAAACAGGAAAACAGGTCTACAGCACTCTTGACACACAGGCTTATAGGACAGTCTAGCCACTGTCAGAAATAGAAAAAAAAGTAACACCAGAGATAATCTAATGGCAAGAGGCAAACGCAGTAACCCAAGCAACAGAAGCCAAGACTACATGGCATCATCAGAGCCCAATTCTCCCACCAAAGCAAATAATGAATGTCCAAACACACAAGAAAAGCAAGATCTAGATTTAAAATCATATTTGGTCATGATGCTGGAGGACTTCAAGAAAGACATGGAGAACTCCCTTAGAGAAATGCAGGAAAACATGAATAAACAAGTAGGAGCCTACAGAGGAATCACAAAAATCCCTGAAAGAATTCCAGGAAAACACAATCAAACACTTGAAGGAATTAAAAAAGGAAATAGAAGCAATCAAGAAAGAACACAGGGAAACAACCCTGGATATAGGAAACCAAAGGAAGAGACAAGGAGCC